>NC_080671.1:279957283-280177296 GCF_030247195.1 Topomyia yanbarensis
CACAGCATATTTTTTGATTCTATATTCCCATTTCTTGGAGTAGAGAACATTTACAGCTAGGGTTGCCACCTCTGGAGAGGCTTTGACCCGGAGATTTTCACTGATCTGGGGGGTGGTGGATTTTGAGTGGAACGAGACAGAAATTGGAATCAAAGCGAGTGCTAGGCATTTTAGAGAACTTTAATCGCTTTTTATTACTACGTTAAAGTAAAGCTGTAAATTTTTGACGTTTGAGAACGGTTTTATCGGTTTAATGTGGTGTAGTATTGCACTTCCCCGACTAAAGCACTATTTAGACTCTCGGTGAAAATGAACGTGAACATGTGTTGAATACCTTCCATTGTTCACGGTGGACGACGTCGTGAACAGTTTCATCAGCGAACAACGATTTCACGTTCACCTGGCAGTTTACAGTTTGTCAGAATGCAATCTAGTATTCGAAGGCGAACGTTCACCGTGAACAGCGATGACATTTATATTCACCACTCCGCATCAATTCTGCCCATCGTCTCGTTTACACTCCCGGTGAACAAGTGAATTATCCACTGCGGACATATTTCACCGTGGAATATTTAAAATGATCGGGGAATATGAATATTATTGCATAGATTCAATTATATCGAATAATTGTGCATGGATTCGCTAAGTATATTAATGTACTATCGTTTAGTTCCAGTTTCATCAATTTCCATGCACTAATAAGTGAGATATTGGAAAAAAACAATTTGGTGCGCATCGAGTTCACGTTCATTTTCACCGAGGGTGTAAATAGGCCTTAAGTGCCAAGAATACAAAAGCACCAGCTACTCTCACTGTGGAGGCCGAACGAGCATTGCTCTCCTCCACAACTAACAGGAGAAGGAAAGCAAAGGAGGCAGAGCTACGACATCACACTATGTGGTGTCGGTTATTCGTCACCAACAAATTTTAATTTCGCAACAAAGGGGCAAAACTCACCTCCCTAGCCCAGTTAAGGATCGCTGCTGGAGTAGCAAGACAACACCGCAAGAACTCGTTTGATGTTGACCTAGTCAGTTGGATTAGAAAAAATCTGCCAGACCTTAGTGCAGCTGGTGATAAGCACCACTAAGAGTGAAATGATTTGGTAAAATTGCAGTAAAATAACTTTTTTACACCATTTTGAGCGACTTAGTGGAATGCAATATTTCAATTGTAGCACATTGCGAAATATTACTTTCCTTAACCCTCCGGAAGTCGCGCATATGGCTTACCGAACGAGCAGCCGCTGGTCCCCTAAGACGATTTCGCTAGATTTTCAGAGCAGCGTGCACTCAGTGCACTAGCGCGACTTCCGGAAGGTTAATTTGTAGTAAATTTTGTTTTTCATTTTCATTGCTTTGTGAAAGGAATTAGCAATATTTGATGAACTCTTCGCCACCTTGAAACGAAGGGTTAGTCGGGAAAAATAAATCTGAACCAGAGTAATAGTTAATTTAGACTTTTTAAATATTTTGTAAAGAATCAATTAATTTACCCTATTTACAGCGTCGTCACATTTCCATAACTGGTTTCATAACAAGCATAAAATATATTTTAGGCGTAGTTCATTGAGCTTAAAATGTAAATATTATTTGAAATTTTCATATAAAATTAGCGTTTATTTTACATTATAGCAAGATCGCAATATTATCTTAAAACGATGCTCGAAACTTTTGAACGCATCTAAATTCTTATTAATCATTGAATACATAGAAATACAATTTATTTGATAGTGGCAGCACGGATTACCGAAAAATTTATCTGGCTAATTTCAAAATGGCATTAAAATCACAGAAAAACTTTAATAATATTTACTGCTACACCCAATCTAGACAAAAAATCAAGGAAACTCATCGTTTGGAAACATTTTCAAGCAAGCATATGATAACAATACTCTCATTTCCTCGATGAACACTTTTTTGTGGCTCGGAATGACAGTTTCGTTCTGGCTGGCTATGACATTCACATTTCTTGAGTCTGTTTCTCCCTCCCAGTAGCCGACCATAGCCAAAATCTTGCTCTTTTCATCCAGCTTGCTACGATGCACCTTGTTTATATGCGCATAGGCAATACAACCGAACACTCTCAATTTACTAACATCTGGCTTGCATTTAAACCACATTTCATAAGGCGTTTTGCATTTTAGTAATGCGTTTGTGGGGCTTCGGTTTGTCAAATAAGCAGAGACATAAACCGCCTCTCCCCACAAGGCATACGGCATACTACTTTCATGTAGTATAGTTATAGCTTTTTCCATCAGAGTGCGATTCATACGCTCGCTCACTCCGTTTTGTTGAGGAGTATATGGTGCGGTAGGTATCATTTGGATCCCTTTGCCACTGCAAAAGGCCATGAATTCTTTACCAAAGTACTCGCCACCATTATCCGATCTTAACATGGAAATTCTCGAATTAAATTGAGCAGTAACCATTGCTTCGTACTCCACAAACTTCTGAAACACATCACTCGTATTTCTGATTAAGTAAATTATCACGAAATGAGTGAAATCATCAATAAAAGAGACATAATAACTAAACCCATCATATGTCTTTTCTGTCATTTGCCCACAAATGTCGCTATGGATCAATTCTAATGGCCTCTTTGAACGACCCTTCCCGTCTTTATTAAACGCTTCTCGTGATTGCTTACCTATTATACAACTTTCGCATACAATAGGATCAAGCACCTCACTTTTAAGTTTAATATCGAGTCCTTTCACCACATTATTCTGCACTAGCTTTTTCAAATTTGTTTCTCCCAAGTGAGCAAACCGTTGATGCCAAACATGCATATTCCTTGCAACTTTATCCAAATTTGCACAATCATTCGTTTGCCTCAAACATTCATCCATTTTTACATCGAGCACGTAAAGTCCATTTAATTTTCTGCCTTTTGCAATCACCTGATCGTTTTCATCCAAAATTTGAACTTTCCCGTTATAGAATATAACTTTCTTACCTGCCTCTCAATTTTAGAAACAGAAATAAGGTTACAGTGCAACTCAGGAATAAAATATGCTTTGTAAAGGTTCAATCGGAATCTTTTATTACCAATGTCGCTACGTACAACTGCATTACTCATTTGATTACATCTCACTGTATCACCATTAGCCATTGAAATCGACTGCTCATTTCCTGTCATTTCCCACAAATGGTTAAAATATCTCATTTCACGAAGCATATGCGCACTCGCGCCAGAATCAATATAAAAAGGCAATGTTACAGGTAACTCATTAAATGACGTATCCTGAACCCTTTTGTCCCTAAGCTTATCCTCCTCAATTTGCTTCACGCGAACCATATTTATGCGTTCTAGAGGAATCCTCACTTTAAAACCGTTCAGGCGATCTACCTTTGTTACCCTATCATTTGCTCCAGCACCAACTTGAGCCATCAATGCCACATTTGAAATGGCACCGGCAAGATTGTTGATTGATTTCTTCTCCTTGCGAAATTTCTTCTTGAACTGGAAACAATTTCGACGCTTGTGGCCAGCTTTGCCACATTCGAAGCAAGTCATCTGCGTTTTCTGATCAGGAACATTGGCGCTTCGTATTCTGGTTCTGCCAGACCTTCTGTCCAATAAAAGCTGTCTGGGACGACAACCCGGTTTCTTTTGGTATAGCCTCATCAGCATCCAAAAAATACGTTTAATTTGTTCCAGTGACATTGTCTCTAGATCCTGCTTACGTATCACCGACAACGCGCCCAGCAAATGCTTGAACTGCTCAGGGATGGCAACAAGGAGTGTACGGATTTGCTCCATGTGATCCACTGCCTCTCCCATGCTCTCAAGCTGACGCACAATATCGTGATGAGCAGCAAACAGATCTCTTAAAGTCTGGAATCGTTGGTTGCTCAACAATTTTGATCGTAACCTGATCATGGCAATCGCCCCCCGCGGTTGGTAAACTTCCTGCAGCTTTTCCATGGCCTGCTTCACTGATCTGCATTGAAGCACGTGACTCATTGAGTCGTCATTCAGCGCCATCCACAACTCGTTTAAGGCCGCATCTTCCTGCTTGATGCGCAAATAAAGCTTCTTCTTATGAGCATTCTCATCTGTTGCCGTGGTGCCAGCCACCGGTTCCACAAAATCTTTCTCCGCAATCGTTCGTTCCAACGTGTGCAATAAACCATCCTGTTTAAGATGTTGCTCCATCCGAACCTTCCAGAAGGGAAACGACTTCTCTTCACCACTGAGCAACGGTGCCAACGAACGACGAGTTTTATTCTCCATAATGCAATTCTGGGCCCATAACCTGTTGAGAGTAAAATGGTAGGAGAATGTCGAACAGTCTAGAAGAATTCCCTCTCAGACCTCTACGACCAACTTACCAGAACACCAAAGTGAAGATGAGCAACGAAGCGAAGGGAAACGTATTCTAGTGAAAACTCACTCTAAATACTCTCCAGCAACCGTGTGATATTATGTTCACGCAATAGACACTAGATCACTGTTAAAACACTTTGTATTAACTCAGAATAATTGTTGATGACAATATTGGTTTCTTCTCACCGTCCTGACTACTGAGTGCTCTGTTGCACTAGCGATTGTTCGTCTGCCCTACTCACTACATATGATTGAGTGTGTATATAGCGATACGCTGTATGTATAATACTGTAATGGAAATTGCCTTGTTCATATAATTTCAACAAGGCAGGTATTCTCGAACCCACCTTCTCCAAAACTGGTCTACCATGACACGACCCAGATTCCAATTACGGCGAGGAGATGTATGTGACTCCTGCAACGACTTTGATGGTTGTATGACACCGCTGGAGTTCATGAGGAGAAAATGATTGGGAGTTATGGCTTCTTGGTGTGACGACTCAACTGGAATAAATGTCAAAGGCCGAGAATTTACTATACCTTCCGCCTCCAGTAACAAGGTGGTAAAAGTCTCTTCGTCTGGGTTTCGACACGAGTGCATTGATCCCAAAGCCGTCTTTACGGACCTCACGAGTCGTTCCCATGAACCGCCCATATGTGGGGCTGATGGTGGGTTGAAATTCCATCGAGTGTTAGCGTTCGTAAATACCTCTGCCAGATCCTAAGGAAGTATGATGTCATATGGAACAAATGGTGCACCTGTAATACGGCTTTCCATTCGCACAACGCCTACGGTATCCTTGAAAGCGGACAGTCCTTGCAGCTTAATATTTCCTACGACCTTCGCCTTTGTTGTTGACTTAGGGTTGATAGAACGGGTACGTCCTCTTGATACTCTTCTTCTTGGACCCATCGCCAAATTGTTGACTCGGCCGTCGATAACTCTTTCTGAGTCAGATGCCCCAGCACTAACGATATTTTCCTCGCCTTCCGTTGAACATTTTGAGTGTATCGGTGTATATACGCCACTGTTCTCAACAGTCGGTTCCACTATGAAAAGCGCTCCCAGGAAACTATTTGCCGACGTCTATCTTCTTGATGTACAAAACACGCTCGAAGCTCTTCGTTAGTCTCCAAAACTACCTTTCGATTTGTTGGCCACTGATCTTCCGGAAGGTACAGAAAATTTGGCCCCCTGAACCAACGACTGTCGGGGGAAAAACATTGGCCTTTTCCCCATTTGGTTGCCTCGTCTGCCACATTATCCTTAGACGGAATCCATCACCAATCTTCAGGATTAGTTGTGGTTAAAATTTCGCCAACTCTGCAAGTAACAAACTGTCGGTATTTCTTGTGATCTGGATTGATCCACGCCAACAACGTTTGAGAATACACATTTTGTTAGCGGGAGAGTGTGCGTGCTCCGAATAGTCTTTTGTAGACGAGCACCAATTACCGCTGCTTGCAGTTCTAGCTTTGGGATGGAAAGGGTCTTTAGAGGGGCAACTTTCGACTTAGCCCCCACTAATGCTACTTGTACTTCACCCTTTACTTCGGCTCGCAAGTACGCCACACAGGCATATGCTTTCTCGCTGGCATCCACAAAGATATGCAATTGGAGGGACTTTATCTGTCGCTCAGGAATAGTAGGAAAGTAACATCGATTTATCCGTACCTGAGTCAGTTCTCCAAACTTGCTAGTCCACCTTAACCATTTGTCACTCTGTCTTCGCTCGCCAAATTTCTTGGATAAGAGTTTTACCATGGATCAGAAACTGCGAAAGAAGCCCTAAAGGATCGAACAACGATATCACTGCTCGCAGCACTTGCCGCTTGGTGGGGTGTGTTGTCTCCGTAGCCATTGTCGTAGAATAAGTGAAAACATCTGGTTTGGGATGCCACAGCATTCCCAGAACTCGTTCGGTGGATCCGTTTTCGTCCAGATTAAGACTTTTCGGGTTAGTTGCCTTGGCCTCCCCAATCCGACGCAGAACATTTGAAGAATTCGAGATCCAGTTCCTTATGTGGAACCCAGCTCTAGAATGTACGTATTTAACATCCAGTGCTAGCTGAACTGCTTTGTCCTCGTCATCCAAACTGTCCAGGTAGTCGTCGACGTAATGTCTTTTAGTAATAGCGACTACGGCTTCTGGATACGTTCCGACATGCTCAGTTGCATTGCGGTCCTTAACGTAGTGAGCCGAACACGGCGAACAGGTAGAACCGAACGTTGCTACGTTCATTAGGTACACTTCTGGAGCCTGATCATACCTATCCCGCCAAATAAGTCTTTGGGCGTGACGATCCTCGTGTCGAATTAATATCTGGTGGAACATCTCTTTGATGTCAGCGCAGATGGCCACCCTTCGCTCCCGAAAACCAAACAGCACCGTCGACAATGAACTCATCAAATCAGGTCCCTTTAGCAGCATCGAATTCAAAGAAACGCCTTCTACTTTCGCCGCCGCGTCGCAAAATATTCTTATTTTCTCTGGCTTTTTGGGATTTAATACCACTCCCAAAGGCAAATACCACGTTCGTCGGGGGTCCGCCTATTTCAATTCTTCAGTAGTGGCTTTTCGTATGTATCCCTTTTCTGAGTACTCACGCATCTGCCTTTTAACACTAGCGCCGATTGTCGTATCTTTTTCCATTCGTCTTTCTAAGCACTGCATGCGTTGAATCGCCATTGGGAGGCTGTTAGGAAAATCGAACGTGTCAAATTTCCATAAAAGGCCGGTCTCGAAGCGGTTACCAACACGTTTAGTAGTTTGACGAAGAATTCGGCCAGCTCGCCGATTGTCGTCGGAATCTGGACATTCCGCTAGAGCAACGCCCATGTTGTCAATCGAAAAGTATTCTTTTACCAGATCGTGAAGTGCGCGATCATCATTACACTGACAAATGTGGAAGCTATGTGCTGAGCTGGTACGCTCATTATTCTCGGCACCGTATATCGTCCATCCTAAACGGGTCTTGGCTGCAATAAGATCTGTTTGCCTTCCTTCCCTGATTTTCAACATCGCACTCAGATGGGAATTGTCATTCCCAATGAGTATCTGCGGTACAGCGTCAACATAGTCCTCGACGGGTAAGCCCTTCAAGTGCGGGTATCGCTCGGATAGCTGATTATATTTAATCGACTGACGCGGAAGGTTCAGACTCACGGTCAGTACATTGGAAAACAGATATTTTTGCTCAACCTTACTGCCGGTGATTTCTAATGAAACACGCTGCGAACACTTTTCCGACCTGGTCATGTTTGCTGTCCACTGTAGGCAAAGTGGGTCTCGCTCCCCTTCTAACCCCAACTGCTTCGCGATTACATCATCTACTAAAGTCATCGAGGATCCGTCATCCAGAAAGGCGAAAGTTGTAACCGAGCGATTATTTCCGTATAGAGTGACTGGCACAATCCGAAATAAGGTCGAAATTTTAGAGTGGTGATGATTGGTGACGGCTTCCGACGTCACGGCTTTCTGGCTAGCACAAGGCTTACTTGAATATGTATGTAGGAGGGGATGGTGTTTCAATTGGCAGCCGCCAATTTCGCTTAACTTTTTTATTTTACACGGGCGTCTACCATGGGCCCCTAAGCAGATCCGACATTAGCTATTTTTCATTAACTGCTTTCCAGCGGCTTTCCAAGGCCATCTTGGCAAAACGAGGACAATTCTTTACCCTGTGATCGACCTGCTTGCAGACGAAGCATTCTGGGCGTGTAGCTCGTCTTTGCTCGGTTTCTAGGTATCGTTCATCAACAGCAGCGTTCGAAACCTCGTCCGACACGTGCGTACCGCAAAAACTTCTCTCTTTACCTTTCTCCTGTTTTCCCACTCGCTGTTGCTTTGTGTCAATGTGAAGTGTTACTTGAGAAGCTGCTGAAACCAATGTTGTCATGTACTGGGCAAATGTTTGCAGATTTACCGCATCATAACGCTGTTTATGTAGTGCCCAGTCTAGTTCCAGATTTCCCGGTAGTTTTTCGACTAACTCAAACAGCAAGGTAGGGTTATTCAGATGAGCCATCTGGCCGCCAGCCTCCAGGTGATCGCAAAGAGTTTACACTGTCATTCCGAATCCTATCGATGTTTCGAGTTTATCGGACCTCGGTGCTGAGACCTCGCGCACTTTTTGCAGTAAAGTGTGTATTAAAATCTCCGGTCGCCCATACAGTGTCTGCAGTGTAGCGATAACGTGAGGTACGGATGCGGGCAGCAAAAGTCTGCTGTGCACCGAGTCCAAAGCGGAACCCTTTAAGCAACGTTGCAACCTGATCAAATTTTCTGCATCTGTGTACCCGCTGGCTTGACTGCTTGTATGGTACGAGCTTATAAAGAGGGGCCAGTCTTCAGGGTTCCCGGTGAAGTTCGGCAATTCTCGTGGCATTACCTGCCTGGCAGCCAGTTGTTGGGGCGATGGACCCCATCCATACGGCGGGGTAGAGAGTATACTACTTGACCCCTGTGCGGGCAGCTCAGGCATTTGTTTTCCGGATGGCACTGTAGGTGGATGTGGCATAAGAATTGGTCCCTCTGGTGTACGATCGAGGTGTCTGTGAAGGATCCCATATACTCCCGCGCGAGAATCATACTCCGGACCGAGTGTCGATCGCAGATTGGCTGGCTCTCTGATTATCCCCGTTGATTGATTATTAAGCTGAGATGCAGAATGAACTGGCGGCATATTTGGCGCACAAGGAGCAATGTTACTAATTGATGCACGCCGGTCTACTTTCATAGCGAGGTTAGGAGGGTTAACGCCACCAAGTGTTCTGCGCGCCTGCGCTTCATTTCTCGGGTGATCCTGCCAATTTGTCGCTGTGACTGATCCCGTGAGTTTCGCAGCTACAGTTTTTTGCATCGTCGAACTAGCGATCCCTTGCCGTAGTGGAATCTGGTGTCTCCATTGGTTCACCTTGCTGAAAATACTTTGATGAGAACATATGCTTGACCTATCATTATCGGCCTCTTCCAATTCCGCTTCCATTATTCGAAATCTTTCATCGTGGAACTCCTGGTCAAGTTGCAGTTGCTTCATTTCGAATTCTGCCTTCTTCTGCGACTTCTGCTGCTCGTGATTGCGATCCTCTTCTCGACGTTTTAGCTCTAATTGTCTGTCCAACAGAGCTTTCTGTGCCTCGAGTTTTTGGAGATTCAGACGAGCTTTAGCTTTAGCGCTGTGAGTGGTAGATAGTCCTGAAGAGCTGCCAGCATGATCAGAGCTCCTGCCGCTTCCCGCTGCATCTGGGTTTGGCGAACCTCCATCGGGATTCTCGGTACCTTCTAAAACTGGTGGTAATGTCGGAGGAAGTGTTGATCACTTAGGGCAAAGGAAATCCCTTTCGCTGACGCTGTCCACGACTCCTACGCACGCGTAATGCCACCACATCTTACAACGATCGCACTGGACCATTTCATCATTGTCCGCCGAGTTGCATGCGGGGCAGTTTGTTGTTGATGCCTTCCGGCTATGTTTGGATGGCATCCCTTAAATCTTTTAGTTTGTTGGGACGATGGGACGGAAAGTCTTTTTAGCAGAACACAACGTATGTGTGATGAAATCTCGCTAAAAGCTATATTTGTTTTATTAATTTTTCAATTCAGTACAATAAATGTGGTTACTTACATTTAAACTAACCTCACTTTTCCAAATACCCTCAACAATAGCTTAATTCACGATTTGAAGAACTACAGATCAAAATAGTTGTGAGGTAACTATTAGTGGTAATAAATGAAGTTACTTACCTTGCCAATAATGCGGTAATTATTGTTTTAATATAGGAAGTTGTATAATTGTATCGAACTGGTGACTGAAGATAACGTGTTCGCTTTGTTGATCGCTTCTTTTGCCAGTTAGATTATTCCTACCTACGATGAATTTTGTGACATATCTGATCCCATGTTCGGGGGGATCGGCGCTTACTTGCTAACACACATACCTTGCAACTGCGCACGTGGCGGCCTATATCCTCTCGCATCTTCGGCCACTAGAAGCCCGTTTGAATTTTCTGCAACGTTTTCTGGAATCCCAGATGTGCTCCTGTGGCTGAGTCGTGAAACTTGCCTATCACTCCTGCTCGTTTATCTTTCGGCACCACCTTTTTCTACTTGTGCGCGACCTGTTCCAACTCGTCTTTGTATCGGCAGTTCTTAAACAGTTCGTTGGTGATGATTCGGAAGTCCGGGAACTTGTCTGGTTGCTTCTCCACGCTTGCTGCTAGCAGGTTGTACCAGCCGTCGTTGCTTGTGCTGATGGAGAAATTCATCAATGCCACGATCCTCGACAGAGCGTCCGGAACCACGTTACACGATCCCTTGCGGTATTTGATTTCAAAGTCGAACACGTTCAATCTCAGTATCCATCTGCACATCAGCGTCGTCGGATTCTTTATTGACCTAAGATATGACATCGCCGCATGGTCGCAAAATACCGTGAACCTAACGCCCTCTACGTATCCGCGGAACTACCCAATCGCTCGTATCACCGCTAAACATTCACGTTCCGTGGCGGAATAGTTCCGTTCGGAAGTTGACAACTTTTGCGAAAATAACGCTATCGGATGTTCCGCTCCATTCGCTCCCTGGGTTAAGACGGCACCAATTGCGACGACACTGCCATCACATGCTATGTAGAATGGTTTGGTATAATCCGGCATTGCAAGGACTGGCGCTGACACTAGCATAGACTTCAGCTTGACAAATGCATCCTCCGCAACTGGTGTCCATCGAAATTTGTTCCTTGTCTTCGTTAGCTTGGTCAATGGAACGGCGATTCTGGCGAAATCTTCGATAAATCTCCTGTACCAATTACACAACCCCAGAAAGCGTTGCACGTCTTTTCTGTTCTGTGGCGTCGGAAAATTCACGATGCAACTGATCTTCTCGTCTACCTTCCATCCGTCTTCATTCAGCACGTACCCCAAGCATTTCAACTCCTGGCGGCAAAACTTCGATTTGTCCGGGGATATTGTGAGGTTCGCTAATCGTAATCGTTCAGCCACCTTCCGCAGCGTTGCCAGATGCTCCTCGAAGCTTCGCGAACAAATGATTATGTCATCGAGGTATTGAAACACCTGCGGCTCCAGATCTGCGAAGAGATGTGTCATTAAACGAGCTAGCGCTTGGCTTGCGGTGCACAAACCGAATGGCACGACCTTAAACTGGAAATGGCCTCGACCGGGAACTGTGAAGGCTGTTGCCGGACGAGAGGCTTTCTCGAGTGGCATTTGCCAAAAGGCGTGCTTTAGATCGATCGAAGATATGTAGCGGCATCCGCCGAGATTCCTGATGATCGAAGCGATTTGCGGAATTGGGTGTCCTTCGTTCACCATTATCGAGTTCAGGTGTCGCGCATCCAGACATACTCTGTACTTCCTGTTTTTTTCTACACGGCTTCCAGTGGATTGTTCCAAGGGGAAAACAGCGCTTCTTCGATGACATCAAGGGCTAACATCCGATCTATCTCCTTGTTCACTTCGTCTATGACATATTTGGACATATGATAGCATCGCTGCTTTCTCGGCTTGGCGTCCCCGATATCGATCCGATGTGTGTATTTGTCGGTGCGTCCGATCACTCCGGCCACCACCGCGTCTAATTCCCGCTGTTGTTTTCTGGTCAGCTCTCTCATCGGTTCAGAGCAACTTGTCTCCTCCTCCAACGCTAAATCCACCTTGTTGCATACGGCTCTTACTCCAAACTTTTCCCAGAAGTTCATACCAAGAATGACACAATCCGGTAGCGAGGGAATGAGTAACATCGGTATTGTTTCGTTCCGATTATTGTAGGCGACTGGAAGCTTGACGAATTCGGCGATGTTGTGCTTGGTGCCGTCGGCCGTTTGGATACCGCCACGCAGGAAACCCTTTTTCAGGTTTAGTTCTTTTCTGTTCTGTGGCGTCGGAAAATTCACGATGCAACTGATCTTCTCGTCTACCTTCCATCCGTCTTCATTCAGCACGTACCCCAAGCATTTCAACTCCTGGCGGCAAAACTTCGATTTGTCCGGGGATATTGTGAGGTTCGCTAATCGTAATCGTTCAGCCACCTTCCGCAGCGTTGCCAGATGCTCCTCGAAGCTTCGCGAACAAATGATTATGTCATCGAGGTATTGAAACACCTGCGGCTCCAGATCTGCGAAGAGATGTGTCATTAAACGAGCTAGCGCTTGGCTTGCGGTGCACAAACCGAATGGCACGACCTTAAACTGGAAATGGCCTCGACCGGGAACTGTGAAGGCTGTTGCCGGACGAGAGGCTTTCTCGAGTGGCATTTGCCAAAAGGCGTGCTTTAGATCGATCGAAGATATGTAGCGGCATCCGCCGAGATTCCTGATGATCGAAGCGATTTGCGGAATTGGGTGTCCTTCGTTCACCATTATCGAGTTCAGGTGTCGCGCATCCAGACATACTCTGTACTTCCTGTTTTTTTCTACACGGCTTCCAGTGGATTGTTCCAAGGGGAAAACAGCGCTTCTTCGATGACATCAAGGGCTAACATCCGATCTATCTCCTTGTTCACTTCGTCTATGACATATTTGGACATATGATAGCATCGCTGCTTTCTCGGCTTGGCGTCCCCGATATCGATCCGATGTGTGTATTTGTCGGTGCGTCCGATCACTCCGGCCACCACCGCGTCTAATTCCCGCTGTTGTTTTCTGGTCAGCTCTCTCATCGGTTCAGAGCAACTTGTCTCCTCCTCCAACGCTAAATCCACCTTGTTGCATACGGCTCTTACTCCAAACTTTTCCCAGAAGTTCATACCAAGAATGACACAATCCGGTAGCGAGGGAATGAGTAACATCGGTATTGTTTCGTTCCGATTATTGTAGGCGACTGGAAGCTTGACGAATTCGGCGATGTTGTGCTTGGTGCCGTCGGCCGTTTGGATACCGCCACGCAGGAAACCCTTTTTCAGGATTAGTTCTTCGACGATCCTTACCGTACTTCCTTTGATTAACGAACAGTTTGCGCCGCTGTCTAGCAAACCCGTCAGCTGTCTTCCGAGTACCGAAATGTTTGCGTGAGGTCTATTGCCTCCATCCATGTTTATGATTATCGAGTTGATGTGTCGTAGTTCGGGTAATGAGGGACTGTAGAAGTTTTGCGAGGATGCTGCTCCCTCTGTCATTGACTCCTCGCCTGTACGTTTCCCTGCACCGTCGAACAGATGGGACATCTGCGAAGCGAATAACTTTTCCGAAAGCAATGGTAACAAAACAACACTGCTTGGGGCTTCGGGCAGTCCATAAATCGTTGTCCGTCTTCATCACAATTCCAGCATGATAGCGTTGAACGCCTTGATTCATCGTGTGGTTCTTGAACGTGAATGGAAGTCTGCTGGGGTTGCTGCTGCGACCGCGGTTGGTTCTGCGTCAGCGGTTGTGGTATGTTGCTTACTGTGTTCGATGTTCCGCGTCGCTCCTGCGTCGACTGATGGTACGGGAATCCTTGTGAATTTGCGGGTCGACGTTGCTCTCTCCTTTCAAACCGCCCTTTCAGCGCATTCACCTGTTGCCAAAGGTTTTCCAGCTGTTATGCCCACTTTTGATCTTCCTCCCAAGTAACCATAAGCATTAAGCCATTGCACTATATTGGCTATACATTTGCACTAATGTTGCATTGAAACTCCATTATAGCATTAACAACGCAATAAAGCTCTATATTAGCATCAATAATGCATAACTGCAAAGCCGACATATAGCATTATCGCTTGCTCTATTTGCGTATATAAAGCTGATATAACGCGTACATGCTTCAAGGATCTTTAATGCATGTAAACTTTACAAGTGCATTTAATGCCATAATAGAGCAAATAAAAAGCTGATATAATGCTATTATAATACTGTGGGTTTATTTGTTATGCAACTCTTCTTGAAGATTATATTCGGCATATTTCATTTCAATCGAACATATGCAATATAGTCCAGGAAGCAAACGCAGCGCACTTACCGTGAAGGACGAGGCAAGGTACCTCAGTTCGAGACTTATTAAAGGCAATTTTCGTAAACATTCATATCATGTGAGAACGAAAACCCATTAAGGATATTCATTACAATGCATTAGAACAGAGTTAATTACGGTTTTAAACAGAATATTTTATTTTAAATTTTTTCCTTTTTGCTCATCATACCGAAAGGAAACATAATAGATGGTTTTAAAACTAGGGGCAGATCACTTGTGATGCATTTTGAAAAATCAGCGAAATTAAATGCATTTCTTTCCATTAAAATAGAAATTCAAAATGTATTTTACGTTGCGTGCAATGTATTTTGCGTTGCGTGTAAGACGTATAAACTTTACAAAAAACTAGCCCTATATTCAACACAATGTCGAACAAAATGGATTAGCGTAGGACGATTGTTAAACAAACTTTTGTGCGAGGGAGTGCAAAGTTGATGAAAAAATGGAAATTAAATGCATTTTTTCTAATTTGATGCAAATTTGTTATACATTCCTAGAGTGATCTGCCCCTAGTTTTAAAACCATGGCGGGCAATGACGAGGGATTGCCCTTCCTATGATGATTCTCAGGGATAGACCGTTCCAACATAAAATTATGGTCTTGTCAAATTTTGGTCTTGTCAAACTGCAAATGACGTGAAAACCCAAGATGATACCAGATAAGGTATAGGCATACGTAAAGCGAGAGTTTTGGTTTTACAATTGGCAACATCTATATTGCGTAAATACTGCTTTACTTCCAGAAAAAAGAAGTTGTTAAAATCGAAATTAATTAAAACAATGTTTTGAATATAGAAACTAGTGCTTTCAGCCTTTTTGAGGTTCTCAAGGCGTTTGCCACCAATAATATTATTGTACACACATGCATGCACCTTATGCAGATTATCTTGAATCTGTTTTGCGCTTGTCAAATCTGCCACTCTTCTTATTCTTATCTGGACACTCTCTTCTTCCCTTTGGGGCAGACCCTCGGACAATGACAGTCAACAGAAGCTTTTTAATAGCATTAGTAGTGCTAATATAAGGCTTTCAAATTTGACATTTGTGCGCTTTTGCTATATAATAGCATTAGTACTGCAGAAACGAGCTGTCAATCTCTGCACAGTAATAGCACTATATTTCGACTTTTCTGGCATAATACCAGCATTATATAAGTATTTAAGGCTTCGCGGCTTTTTAGGACAGCTTTATATGTAGATCTAATGCAGATATTAGGCTACGTTATAATGCTTATTGGTTACTTGGGCTGCTCGGCACATGTTGAATCTATTGGATCGCTGTCTGATTGGACTTCTTGTGCTTCATGTAGCCCTATCGTGTGTACTCTACCGAACCTCTGTGGAGCAACTGCGCCCGAGTATGTTCTTTGCGAGGAGACTGGGGTCGCAAAGTTTGGCTCCAGTAGAGTATTGTGCGGGAACGGTACACGTCGCTGCCGGTTCAGTAATAATCTTGTTTCGTCAAATCCGTTGCAGACCTCAGCCAATTCCAGCAATGTTCGTGGTCTGGCAGTCGCTACTATCGCCGCGTATTCCGCATTCATATTCTTCTTCACGATGAAGAATTTTTCATCTTCTGTCATCGGTGGACTAACGAAGCAGAACAGTGCTGAAATGTCACAATAAAATTTGGCGAACGATTCGTTTGTTCTTTGGAACCGGAAATTCGCTTCGATGCGTAAAATCTGCGCGTAGCTACCAGGTAAGAATTCCCGTCGAATCTCTTCTTTGAAATGCCACTACGACAGCAGTAATCCCTGTGCAAAAGCTCGTCCATACCAATCCAGTGCGTCTTCCAACAACAAATGCTTGATGGATCTAAGCAAAATTTCCTCCTCCACTCCTTCAGAACGAGCGAAATATTCCACGCGGTTCAAGAGCGTATTGAGTGACGTCGTGTCCTTTTCGCCTCAGAATTTGAACGGCCAGTTGTGGATCGATTTTGGATTTCTCGGTTCATCCTGTTGGTTTCGTTCACGCCTCAGCACATGATTTAGTAACTCATCCCGCAGTCGGTTGTATTCTGTGGAATTGTTGCTTCCTCCTCCGTCCCTTGGAGAGTCTACGGAACGATATGCTGGAGGTGGCAGTCCGTGCGAGATGTCACTGTAGGGGTTGGGTCCCCACTCGTTTGAATCGTCCTCGTTTCACTGATAGCTAGGTACTGTAAGGTTCCATCTTGTTGGAACTCCCCTGTAACGGACTTACTTTAAAACATCACAAAATATTCCCACAAGTCATAAAAACCAATCCCTACATGCACCAATGTGAATCCTTCTCAGGTCACAGGTCATAAAACCCAAATTTAACATATCCTTTAGTCAGGCCACTTGAAACGAGGCCACACTCATATTTTCCCGACGATCGTAAATTACTTGAACGATCGTTTTCAAATCCAACTTGCATAACCAGATGGGCGCATTCCAGTTAAACCATTCTGGTCACACCACTTGTTATAGCAACATTCTCACTAGGTCATTATTATGCCGAGGCGACAAATAACCAGTCTTGCATAAGAAAACAAGCACCGATAGCAACCGATGCACCCATACTTATTCATTGATTTGTTTTCCCTTTTTTACGCTACCCGTACATAATTATGTACTTTGGAATTGTAACTGACTCCTCCCAGCTTGATTGTACATAGAATAGTAAAGTCAGGTTAGCTAGGTTAGCTCTTAAGATTGTAAAACCGAATAAACCAGTTGATGTAAAACGACCAAACCATTTACATCTTGTCAATCTAAAAGAAAGTCAATCCAAAATGGCGACCGTGAAGAAGCGAACTTCAGGTGACTGTGATCAGATGTGGAAGGATAGAATGTGTTGGACTCGTTCTGTAATACGCTTGTGAAATAAACAACCTTGGAAGCTTCGTTCGTTTGAAATTTCTAATTATCGCACCTCCGATTTTTATCTCGGGCTGATACTACGATAAAAAGTGACTACGATTTTGCATCGCCAGTAAAGTTTTTGTGTTGAGAATTCTATAATGCTGATGCGGTGGCCGCGAGAAAAGATACCACACCCCCCACTGAAGAACTCGAAATATGAAGTGAAAATGGACATCTAAGACCTACTAGTAATCGTTAGAACGAACTCAAATTAGTGACAATTGACAAAAAATTCAGAAGAATTCACACAAATAACAGTTATATATCCACCCGAATAACACCATGAGGAAGTGAAGCAGCTGTACGGCAACAGTTTGGTACCGATGCCGTCACACTCGCCACAGCCCCACGAGTTGTTGCAAATTAAGCAGTTGTACGGCAACAGTTTGGTACCGATGCCGCCACACTAGCCACAGGCCCACGAGTTGTTGCAAATTATTTCGACATGTAGCAGTATCTCTTCCTATTCGGACGGTTTGGGTGCATGACTGATGGAGAGTGACGGTGATACTAGCAACAGCAGCAGAGTCCGGAGGTAAGAGTTCGATGAACAGATGAAAACGCTGTTTTCTTTCCATATTTTGATAGCATTGCAACAGATGGTTTAATAATGATAGCAATTACGGTAAGACATTTTTTTGCCTTTCTCATATAAAGAAAGGCTATACAATCACTGTAAAAATCGACTTTTTAACCGAGGCCCGGGGGGCCGAGTGTCATACACCATTCGATTCGGTTCGTCGAGATCGGCAAATGTATGTGTGTGTATTAGGGTGACAATGATTTACATGAAAAAAAAATTTCACAACCTACACCCCCTAGCGTCGTTCCAAATCATGAAAAAATGACACTGTCCAAATTTGAGCGAAATCGGTTAACCCTAACCCCTCCCCCAACGAGCTTAAAGTTTGTATGGGATTTTTGGCCAAAATGTATGGGGAAACCCTCACAGTTCACATTATCGCCCCTGGAGGTCGCTGTTAACTTCCGAACACGGACCTAGGAAGGAGTTAAGCTTTTGAAGATATGCCGAACAAGTTTGTCGAAGACTGCAAGACAATCCAACCAACCGTTAAAGAGTTATTAACGTTTAAAGTTGGATACTGCTGCTTAACATGCGCAAAGGGCGTACTCCGCTTATCTCATATATGTGACCCACATGCAAAGGTGGGGCAAGGTTAGGAAAAACTCATATATCTCTGAAACGACGAGAGATAGAAAGTTATGATGTTCCACAAAGTTGTAGAGAAATAAAAGGACTTTTTGGTTTTACTGGGAAGTTTCAGGATTTCTCCGCATGGTGGCGGTAATGAGACAAGCAATTTAAAGGGAATGCTCCTATCTGTACAGCGCTAAGAGATGGAGCATTTGGATGTTCTACAAAGTTGTAAAGTAGCAAAAAATACTTTATTCTCTCATTTGAAAAATGCAAAATTCCACCACATGGTGGCGCCAGTGAGCAAAATTAATTCAAGGTAATACGCCTATCTATACAATGGTAAGAGATAATGCAATCTGATGTTCTACGAAGTTGTAGAGCATTTCAAAGGCTTTCGTGTATAAATATAATTTAGGCCGCATAGTGGTGCTAACATCAATGTATTATCGAGAATGAATATATTTTTATACACCTTTTGAATGTTTTCTATTTTTTCCGCACAATAGCGTTAGAGAATCAAACTAGTTTAAAATAATACTCTTATTTCTTGTGCTGAGTTTCTTTTATTATACATAACATGTTACAGATTTAAGACTCAGGTTATAATAAAATTTATATTCTTGACTTTCTTTGTAATCCCATTGATATTTCTTCTGTTGCCTCATTTATTAACCTTTTTTAATTTTTTGAAGCAACTGTTGACTAGTTCTAAGAACGCTCTCTCCTCAAAGACGTCATGAACAGTGCCGCGCGTCAGTGATCGTTGAATGCCTCCCGCAGAAGAAGCGTACTCTATGCGCCGTGAACTCATTTAGACAGGCATTGGTTGCACGATTACAGGGCTGATATTTTGGTGATAGGTGAGAACTACTAGGGTCATTCGAATGCCGATTAGTGACTTTTTCATCATATCTGGTCTCATTTATTACTTAGGAATAGGGCTCAAAATATATTCTGTCACCTTACGCGGACTACTAGACTTAAACACTACATTCCGCTAATAATGCAGCCTGGGATAAATACCTAAGTATGCTACAATCCAATTCGCGCTGTGCTTCTATTATAATCAGCATCCCCTATCACCTTGCAAACAAGCAAAGCGTGCATGGCAACTGCGCTGCCTGCCCAGTCGGGGGGGTACATCACCAGATATTTGAATTTTGCTTTATGCGACTATTCCGGCAAGGAAGGATCGTCTCCTGCTATAACTGCAACATTGCTGCCGATCGCTCTGTCGTAGTGAAGACTGAACCGGCTGGGTAGTGTCATTTTGCTTTGTGCGTTTCATCGCGCATGTTGCTTGCTATCGCCGCAGAGATGTGGTGTATGTTGTTGCCGTTGGTGCTCGTTGGTCGCCTCGAGACGTGCCATGTGCTGCGAACCCAACTCAATAGAGGTTTCTTGTCAAAAAAATTTATTTGCTGAAATGCTTCCTTTTTTATCCCTGAGTCGAAATTTCATATTACCGCGATATTTAAGAGCCTCTAACTATTGATAAAATCAAAAAATCTGCGAACTGCCCATTTCACCCCATATGCTGATGATCTATCTTGCCTCATTTCCCCATATTTTTTCACCATTTGGATGAATTTCAGGTGGGGAATGAAAATAAGATGCCAGATCTCCAAATTTATCAGAAAATCTGCAGATTTTTCAATTACACTGCAGATTTTGTGCAGACTTCAGATATTTCGTAATACAAGGCCTTTATCATTAAATTTCATGAAGTATTTAAAATTTCGGATTATTTAAAATATCATCGCACTCCTTTCCTCCCTCAAGTATCTTGCAGAAGTTTGCAGACTTTTCAGCTTCATACTGCATGCTATTGCATAAATCGATCTGGCAACCGCGATACAATAATTCATTCATCATTGTCAAAAACATCAGTGCTCAAACTGTAGAGGTAGACGGTAAACACCAACACAGAGCAACAAGATTTCTTGAGCGTTTTTTCAAAACGTCATATCTGCAATGAGTTACTCTCTGTTTATACTTTCTCCTTCGATTTTTACGGCGTCACTATAACACTTTTCACTTATTTTACAGTACAGATCGAAAGACGGTGGTTTTAGCTAGCATATTATGCAAAGAGCTGAGGGATAAATGTTAAAGTGACCGAATTATTAACAGAAGAGAAAGTAAACAGAGAGTAACTCATTGCAGATATGACGTTTTGAAAAAACGCTCAAGATTTGTTCTCTTTTCTCGTGCAGTGATGACTGAGTGCGGATAGCTGTAGCAAATTGACGTGAGTATTTTTTAAAATTTGGTGCTCTGTTTATTGGCATGATTTTTGTTTATAACATTAATTTTTTAACCTGCATATCAGTTTCGGCAAAATGAGTTTCAGCGAAATCGTGTATATTTTCAGTCCGATTTCTGGCTACACATGTCATATTCCATAATTTGTATTTTAAGGTTATGATTAACTTTTTCCTTCGTTTCTCATTTCAGTTCCAAAGTATCGAAGAACATTCTGTACGAGTGCGTCAATGAGGTGTTGAAGAGTGAACCATCTTCGCTTCCTGCAAACGGTGCAACTCGAGATTGGTCTGAAGAGCTAGGATCCCCAAAACGACACACTTTTCTCCGGTAGTCAAGTTGGTTCATATCTAATATCGGACACTGGAAGTGATACGCTTGTCATTCACTCGGATTGCTTATGGGTACTGATATCAGGAAGTCGCCTTGTTTTGAGGGAACGGATCTGCGCTCAGGTTGTTAAAACCGGTACCGGAGGTGAGTTGGTGTTGGACAGATTTTCGCCGATGAGATCAGTTCAGTTCTTACTGTCCAAATGACTAATGGAGGATTTTGTTTCTCTCTTTCCAGGTTAAAGTACATTATGCGTCTGAAAATGTAGGTTTATGTTTTTGGTGATCAGCAGCACTGCCATGAAGTAAAAGCAATGTTTTATACATGATGCCAAGGCTCTTAAGAAGATTAAGAAGAACATAATGCTGGTAAAGAAGCAAGCTAAGAAGTATGATGCCTTCCTATCATCCAAATCACTGGTCTAGCAGATTCCCTGTCTGCTCTGCCCGGGTCTTAACAAGGCTGGCAAGTTCCCCAGTCTGTTGGCGCACAGCAAATCGATGACGTAGAGGATCGACGAAGTCAAGGTAACCATCAAATTCCAGATGAAAAAGGTCTTGTGCCTGTCAGTTGCTGTTGAACACGTCAAAATGACTTCGATCGAGCTGGATCTGAATGTACATCTGTCCATCAATTTCGCTGCTGAAAAAGCACTGGCTGAACGTTCGCTCGCTGCACATTAAATCCACAATAGCAAATTTCCAGCGGCTGTACTAGAGGTAGCAGCAAAGGTTGCTTTCTGGTACGTAAAATTGTAACAAATTTAATTCATTATTCGTGACACTTGTGCAATAAAACAATAAAACCTAATGTTAATCAATTCTTATCATCAATATTGAAAGAAAGCCTTCATTTTTGTATGTAAATATCTTTTTAAACATTCAGTTAATGTGGTAAAGTTATTCGGTTTACTTCTAATCAGTAACGACTATGCCGTTTGTTTTTTTTTCTTTCTAATTCTCAGAGAAATAACAAATACACAGCCACATTGCTTTATTTTGATGATTTCTTAACCCATTATAATCCAGCTATGTTGTGTATCTTAAAATACGTTTATTTAGGCCCAAATGCTGTAGCTTAACGAGGCCGATAATTCATTTTTTTTATATTACATGTCACATGTTAGTGGGGGAAGGGAAAGCCGTATTTAGGGGCGGCTTGCTCCCCTCTTATGTAAGTAAAGGAAAAAGGTAGGAAGTGGGATACATATTGTGTAATTGACATCGTCGTTTGCTGATTGATCATTGTGGCGGATATGCACACTTTGTTGTAGTGTTGTAGTTTCCAGCCTGTAATCGCAGGGGCGAGGGGAGGGTCGATATTTCGGATAATTATTGGTACTCTATATCATCTGCATGTGCGGTATGTCATGATGTTCTGGATAGACGGTTATCAAGAAGGGTATGCACCGAAGACTCGTGAAGCAATGCCATATTGTAGATACAGGGATAGGTTGGTGAGATTCTACTGTGAATGAGAGAGGGTAAAATGTATTAAACTTGGACATCAATAGTTTTCAAAAAGATATAGATAAGAAAAATATAGGGGTGGTCACGGCTTGCCAGGACGTCCCGGACTGGCACATAGGGCGATCTACGTCGGGCCCGAAGGGAATCTATTAGTTGGGACCTGGCAACACAGTACTCTGCGCACAGCCAAACAACATGCTCGATGTCGTGATAGCCGTTCTCACAAACACAATGATTACTTTCAGCAAGCCCTATACAACGGAGATGCGCGTCAAACGAGTAATGGTTGGACATGATCCTTGACATCGTACGAATAAAGTCCCGGTTCACATCCAACCCCTTAAACCAAGCATTCGTTGATACCTTCGGGATAATGGAATGTAGCCACCGTCCCAGATGCCCATTGCTCCATGAGGTTTGCCAACTATCGAGCGTCCTCTGACGAGAGATACTGAAAAATTCGTTGAAGCAAATTGGTCTTTCGTAAGTGTCGCCTTCTAATGCGCCCACCTTGGCTAAAGAGTCCGCCTTCTCATTGCCCGCAATAGAACAATGTGACGGGACCCAAACCAAGGTAATCTGGTAAGATTTTTCAGATAAAGCACTCAGATATTCCCGTATATCCCCCAGGAAATACGGTGAGTGCTTTCCAGGCTTCGCCGCACGGATGGCCTCAATGGAGCTGAGACTATCCGAAACGATGAAGTAATGGTCTGAGGGCAGGGTGTCAATGATCCCGAGAGCATACTGAATGGCAGCTAATTCTGCGACGTAAATTGAAGCAGGATAATTGAGTTTGAATGAGGCAGCAAGATTTTCGTTGAAGATACCGAAGCCTGTGGACCCGTCGAGAATTGATCCGTCAGTGTAGAATATTTTGGCGCAGTCGACTTGATGGTATTTGTTATAGAAAATATTTGGGACCACTTGTGGGCGAATATGATCCGGAATTCCACAAATCTCTTCCTTCATGGATGTATCGAAAAATACAGTTGGATCAGAAGTATCTAAGAGATGAGCACGGTTGACGTTATACATAGATGAGTTGATGTTCTGTGCCATGTAATCGAAGTACAAGGACATGAATCGGGTCTGAGAATTAAGCTCGACAAGCCTTTCGCAATTTGCAATCACCAATGGGTTCAGAGTATGGCATCGAATAAGCAATCGATATGAGAGGTCCCAAAATCGATTTTTCAGCGGAAAAACGCCCGCCAGCACTTCGAGACTCATCGTATGGGTCGAGTGCATGCAACCCAAGGCAATACGCAAGCAACGATACTGGATTCGCTCCAGTTTAATGAAGTGTATGTTCGCAGCGGAGCGAAAGCAGAAACATCCGTACTCCAACACTGATAATATCGTTGTTTGGTACAACCTGATTAGGTCTCCTGGATGGGCACCCCACCATGTTCCAGTTATTGTACGGAAAAAGTTGATCCTTTGTTGGCACTTCTGTTTCAAATACCTAATATGACATCCCCAGGTACCTTTAGAGTCGAACCATACCCCGAGATATTTGAATGTTGAAGCCTGAGCAATAGTTTGATCCATTAATTGAAGCTGTAGTTGCGCTATGTTCACGCTTTCTAGAAAATACGACTAGCTCAGTTTTCTCCTTGGAGAACTCGATACCCAGTTGGAGAGCCCAAGCAGACAAATTGTCCAAGGTATCTTGCAGTGGTCCTTGCAAGTCGACGGCTTTAGGACCTGTAATAGAGACCACACCGTCATCTGCAAGCTGCCTTAGCGTGCAGGAATTGACAAGACATTCGTCAATGTCATTCACGTAAAAATTGTAGAGGAGAGGGCTTAGACATGAGCCCTGGGGAAGGCCCATGTAGCTAAATCGTGATGTCGATAAATCGCCATGCGAGAAATGCATTTGTTTTTCAGACAACAGGTTTAGCAAAAAGTTATTTAAAATTGGCGAAAGACCATGCTGGTGCAACTTCTCATAAAGAATGTTGATCGAAACTGAATCGAAAGCCCCCTTAATATCCAAGAATACTGATGCCATCTGCTCTTTGTTAGCATATGCCATTTGAATTTCTGTTGAGAGCAACGCAAGGCAATCGTTCGTCCCTTTGCCTTTGCGGAAGACAAATTGTGTATCTGACAGTAAGCCATTTGTTTGGACCCAATTGTCGAGCCGAAACAGGATCATTTTCTCGAACAACTTCCGGATACAGGACAGCATTGCAATCGGACGATACGAATTGTGGTCGGAGGCTGGTTTTCCTGGTTTTTGGATGGCGATGACTCTCACCTGTCTCCAGTCATGTGGGACAATGTTACCCTCAAGAAACCTATTAAATAAATTCAACAAGCGTCTTTTGGCAGAGTCTGGCAGATTCTTCAACAAGTTGAATTTGATTCTATCTGGCCCCGGGGCTTTATTGTTACATGATAAGAGAGCAAGTGAGAACTCCACCATCGTAAACGGTGTTTCGTTCGCGGTATTGTAAGGCGACGCGGCGCGGTAGATTTTCTGTGCCGGGGCGGAATCCGGACAAACCTTCTTGGCGAAATCGAATATCCAACGGTTTGAATATTTCACGCTCTCGTTAGTACTGTTTCGGTTTCGCATACGTCGGGCCGTGCCCCAAAGAGTGCTCATCGATGTTTCTCTTGTTAACCCGTCGACAAACCGGCGCCAGTAACTGCGTTTCTTAGCTTTCATTAAATTTTTCATTCGCTTTTCTAATATCGCGTACACTCGATAACTAGCAACTAACCCGTCGTTCCGGAAGGTTTTATACGCGGCAGCTTTCTCCGCGTACACGTCTGAGCACTCTTTGTCCCACCACGGGTTGGGAGAACGTTTTTGGGTGTTCACGTCGGGTACTCGTTTCGTCTGAGTTTGAATCGCGCTATCGAGAATCGAGTTGGACAAAAACTTATATTCTTCCTCCGGGGGAAGTACCTGTGTTGAATCGACAGTTTTGGATATTTCAGCAGCGTAGCTCTTCCAATCAATGTTTCGTGTGAGGTCATAGGGAACATTGATTGGTGCCGATGGTCTTGAACCAGTGGTGAATTGCAATTACAATTGGTAAGTGGTCACTACCGTGGGGATCAGATATTACCTTCCACTTGCAATCTAACCGTAGTGATGTCGAGCATAAAGATATGTCCAGTGCACTTGCTTGCGCAGGTGGTCTAGGAATCCGTGTCATTTCCCCTGTGTTCAGAATTGTCATATTGAAGTTGTCACAAAGGTCTTGAATTGTCGAAGATCGATTATCGTCGTATAGACAGCCTCACCCCGTACCGTGAGAGTTAAAGTCTCCAAGAAGCAGGCGGGGCGAGGGAAGGTGTTCAATCACGTTGGAGAATCTTCGATATCCCATCATGGCCCTAGGAGGAATGTAAATAGAAGCAATGCAAAGATCTTTGCCTTTGATTGTTGTTTGACAAGCGACAACTTCAATGCCTGGCGTCGAAGGGAGGTTGATTCGATTGAAGGAGTAGCACTTTTTGATCCCTAAAAGTACCCTCCCATATGAGTCTTCTCGATCCAAGCGGATAATGTTAAAATCGTGGAAGTTAAGGTTTATATTAGAAGTTAGCCATGTTTCACATAGGGAAAATGCATCACAATGATTGTAATTTAGCAAGTGTTTCAATGAATCAATTTTGGGGATAATACTTCTGCAGTTCCACTGTAAAAAAGTGATCAGATCCCTGATTCCGTCTAATAAGTTAGCCATCGAAGGATACGATCGCTGTAAGGAGGGGCCATTGTTCAGTCAACTGTTTTAAAAATGTTCTTACTGTTGGTAGAATAGCAACCAGCAAGCTTTTCATAGGATCGGTAATGTTGAAAGCTGTGAATATCCAGTCCACAATGTCAGAAAATTTAAGGCTTCCCGTTTTAGGTTGAGTTTCTGACTGTAAAGTTGGAGCACTTGGGATTTTTGGTGCCCCTGGGAGTGCTGGGAACTCCTGGTTGTATCTCAATTTCCCAAAACCATGAGGTATTATCTTCGGATTTTTACCAGCACTTCCAGTTGATGAATTATTTTTATTTTGTACCCTTGTTTGGGACAACCTAGGACCCTTACGAGGAAGTTCAGGTGAGTTTTGATTAGGTCTTTTCCTAGGGTTTCCAAGCGGAGCCAAAGAATGCCCCTCGCAAGGGTCGTTAGAGGCGTTATCGTCAGTTGACAAGAGAGCGAATGGGTTTTCGGAGATAAGTGTAACAGTTCTTTTAAGTATTTCTGCGTAAGAGCGTCTGGAGCGATCTTTGGCGGATCGCTTCAGTTTATCCACGCGAAGTTTGTACGTTGGGCATGTCAAAAGTGCATGCGGATTCTCCCCACAGTAAACACACTTCTCAGCGGGCCTACTGCAAGTATCATCCGCATGGCATTCCCCACATTTATCGCACCGTTGCTTGTTGCTATAGTAGGTGGCCGTGTTACCTAGCTGCTTGCAATTGGAACAATTCATGACCCGCGGTACAAACAGGCGTACAGGTAGACGAGCTCCTCCCACTTCAACGTAGCTCGGAAGTGCAGATCCGGCGAAGGTTACGCGAAACGAGTCAGATGGATAGTAATTACCATCTTCGATGGACTTAAATCTTAACTGATTGAAAGTTAGGGTCCTTAAAGCGGCCAGCCCCATCATTCATCAGATCGTCGATAGTTAGACCCGCATCACTTACCACACCGTCGATCTCCACATCACGAGAAGGGATGTAGACGCGATACTCTAGCGTAAAGAGGCTATTGCTAACGATATCATTGCCCTGTTTCAAGTCAGTAACGACTACGCGCAGTTTATCTGACTGAACCTTTTTAATCTCGGTTACGGCCGAGTAACGTTTTGTCAGCTCCCGTGCAACAGTTATGCTTTTTAACGGTTTATTTTTGGGCCGAAAGTATACCACCCAAGGACCAGCGGATCCATCCTGGTAAACCTTGACTCGGGGGGGCTGTGAGACATTGGGGGAAAGTGGGGGAAGTGGATCGACCATAACATTATCTGTCTCAGTATCAGATATACGTTCTTCTTCCCCATAATATTCGTCTTCGGAGGGTGATCCTTCTGTTTGTTCCATTTGGTTGCGGGAGCAACACGCTCGACCGCACTATTTAATTTAAATCAAAATAAAAAATCAAAAACAATAATAAAAAAATCGATAAGAAAAGTAAAAAACGAAACACTTCACCAGTTGGTTCCTGACGAGCTGGTAGGTGAATTGATCCTTCGTTTGTTTTATCCGTCACCCGCGTGACCTTCACACAGCAGAGAGCTGGTATAGCTCGTCTAAACAAAGCCGTCTTTCAGGTAAGAAAACTGTTTAGTAACGCACTTCACTGCACTACTTTAACCGATATCGCAAGTAATAATTATCACTCGCGGGACTGTTTATTAGTAATGCTTTACTGCAGCCTCTGCCACAGCAAGCACCTTCGTACTACCGAAAAAACTAAACCACACCGGAGAGAACAAAAAGCACTTGTTTCCCGGTACAAAGTTGGGTTACGAATGTATCCAGCTATGTTAACACTTTTGGTTATTTATACATTACTTCGTGATCCCTCGTATGCTGGTGGTTGGTTTTTCTTTACCAGCTTTGGCACAGTGCTGGTAATCTAAACAGGTTTTCAACAGGTTAGAATATTTCTGAAGCTCCAATGACATGAATTTTTAGTCAATTTACTCTAAAGAACTCTACCCAGTTATGTTCAGCCGGAATTCTGGCTGGTTCCACTTAGTATTACTCGACCTCGCTCTTTGATTTGCTGCAATAGTTAACAACGTTGAACGTCCAGTGTTTGACGTCAGCTTGAATCATGAAATTGTCCAATTCGCAGCCAACCTACCACCTAGCGTAGAACATTATGTTTTGTAGGTTCATCTAAAAAGGACTTAGCTGGGTTTTGTCCGTTTGGCAAGGTTGGCTTGGTCGATGGCAATGGAATATTACAAGATGAAGTCATCTCAGTAAAAATGCTCAAAAAATGAGTCGGCGAGCTTGTTTACATAGTATTAGAATCTAAAAGCAATTCGAACCGAGTTCCTTGTGCTGAGTGGAATCAGTCCATGGAAACAAGCTCTCCGAAACAGTCAGGAAAGTGAGGTTAAACATTTTCATGCAGACTTTGTTTACAAAAAGCCATTTTCACAGAGCGAAGTTCACTCAGTTATGAATGAATATAGTACCGCGATTAACCACTTCATTTACAGTGTTCCCGATAAAATGATACAAAATATACTGAACAGTGCTGCCGAAACGCATATTTTGCGACTCACCATTCTTGCTTTGGTGAAAAAAATATTCAACATTCTTGCAAATTGCAATTTTTAAAATTACATGAAAAATCCAGGAATTTTTCTAAA
The DNA here is from genome assembly GCF_030247195.1 of Topomyia yanbarensis. Classification (NCBI taxonomy): domain Eukaryota; kingdom Metazoa; phylum Arthropoda; class Insecta; order Diptera; family Culicidae; genus Topomyia; species Topomyia yanbarensis. The sequence continues at coordinate 279,986,055 of NC_080671.1, forward strand.
AGCCTCATTTAAACGGAAATGTTTATAAAAATATGAAAACTATCGATAAAAAATAAGAAAAAAGGGGGTCAGGTCTGACAAGAAAGGTCTATTGATATTGGTTATACGAGTATGGGACTGATACTTCGGCAGTAAGCAAAGGGTGCTAGGGCAATTTGAATGCCGGATGGACAATAGTCAAATTAGATTCCAGCTCCGAGCAGCTTTTTAGGTACCTGTGCAAATTCTTAGCTCGATCTCTGAAACTATATTGTTGCACCTACTGTTTAAATTTTACATGGGATTTTGCGTGGGAAAATTAACTTTCATACAATAATTCCTCCAGGAGGTACCCATTGCTTCCTAAAAATAAATCGTTATGTGACATTTAAAGGAAATTCAACACAGAAACAAAGTCTCGAAAACCACAAAACGATTTGGCGCTTGTGAAAAAAGTTATTAAACAGAAACCGATCGATGCTCTGATGATTGATAAAAAAATCATTTTTTCTAGCACCACTGCTGTTGGTTGTCCAATTATATGAAATTTTGTTTTGAGTTACTCTTAATGTGTCTAAATCATTTATCTATACTGTTTGGCCACCTTGCAAGGGTTTTGATAGATAAATTGAGGCTTCTTTTGTTAGAAAGTTAAAAATTTTGTGTATAATTAGACTGTCAGCAGCAATGATGCTATGAAAAGTGAAATTTTCATCGATCTTCAGAGCATCAATCGGTTTTTGATTAATAACTTTTTCAACAAGCCTCAGATCGTTTCGTGCTCTTCAAGACTTTATTTCCTTGATAAATTTCCTATAAAAATCAGACATCTATTTATTTTTAGGAAGTAACGGACGACTCTTGGAAGAATTATTTTGCAAAAGACGATTTCCTCATACGAAATCCCACGTAAACTTTAAACAGTGGGCGCAAAAATATAGTTTAACCGATCGAACTAAAAATTTGCAGAGGGAGCTAAATGGATCCCTAAAAGTTACTCTAAGCAAAAAAAAAAATTTCATATAACCATGTCTCACTCTAATGGTCATTTTTTCATCACATCTGGTACCACACATAACTTCCAAACACATGAACTACCATTCCAACTTTGGAATGGTAGTCCATGTGAGATCATGAAAATATTGATTACCATTCCAAAGTACTAAGTAACTCAACAGTGACATTAGTTTAAGGACCCCAAAGTAGGCTAATTAAATACCAATACCGCGGCGGAACCCTTTATACATTGAAGCTCCATTTTTATCGTGACTAACGTATGCGGAATGAAATTTGGACAACGCTTCCAGCATTAAAACAAAAATGCAATCTGTTGCAAGGCATCATACTAAACGTCATACTCTAGGCACACTTATTTTAAACATCCGGTATTAATTTCGACCCGCTAGGAGATACCATGTGAACGAAATGGCAGCGAACGCCCAATCTGGCACCTAGCTATTATGCCAAAAAAAAGTTTTGGCGCATTGGAGGATTACGGCATACCTTTTGTACCAAAGGCTGATAAACCTCCAAATGTATCACAATTTCGCCCAAATGAGGATTTCTGGAATAATTTGAAGCAGAGAGTATATGCCAATAATTTTCGACCTAAAACAAACTAACGTGATAATCAAAATTAAGAAAGAAATTAAGAATATGCCAACATCAATTTTTTTGACTCCTTTGCAAAAAGTTCCTGTAAACTATCATAAAGCTTCTCGAATGGGCTCATTTTTTTCTACATTAAGTTAATAAGCTGATAAATGTTTTCATACAGAGAGAACATTTAATAAATGGTTTTCTACAAAAAAATTGCCTTTTGAATTTTGTCCAAATTTTATTCCCCATACGTTAACACCTTACCTTTCAATATACGGGCCCTTTTAAAAATTTCGGTAGGAAAGTCATGTAAGGTTTGGTACGCTTATATCTTTTGCTGTACTGCATATAATTAATAATTTTCTTGCCATTTTATCGAAAATAAGTTCAACAATGTTGTCATAACGAAAAACTGTTTAGAAAAATTACTCGAAATCTGCTCGGAAATGGCGAAAAAATTCAGCTCATCTCGGTCAGACCTGTCAATATGATGCACCAACCGAACACTTAAATGATGAAAAATTTTAAATATAGGTCCACTGTAGATTTGTGTCATTTTGTGTTGAACTGTTTAGAGCGTGCAGGGTTCTCAAAGGGCTCTACAATATCGAGAAGAAATTATTTGTGAGCTGAACACGGCTGGTTTGTGAATCTGTTTGTGTTAACAGAGGCAATTATTTTCATTTCTGATTAGAGAGTACCATACACGACGAAAACCGGATTTTAAAACATTGCTCTCCGGCGTGACCATTTTCCAGGATGGTATGTTGCCTAATATCCATGCCATTCTGCCGTCAGGCGTTGGCAGGCCAAACAGTGTCGAGAAAACCAGAACCTGCCCTTTTCAGGACGACAATTGATGATGAGTTTTGATTTGAAATTCCTTCTCTCTCTTTTGTTGGCGCATCATATTTTTTTAAATTAAGCTATGACTTTCTTGAAAACAACACACACTTTCCTAACCATTGATTTGTTTTATTATGAAAGACACAATAGGTAGGCCATGCTGGTTTCTTGGGAGACATAATAATGGTTGAGGTCTGGAAGCATAGATCAATTTTGAAGTTCTGCGGGCGACCTTCGTTGCAAACTGCTTTCGGGGAGCTTTCCATCCGGTGGATTTACGAACTGTTTGGCACGGGTCACAGCACGAAAAATTCTACTCCGCTACTGCCGATGCTAGCTAGTAGCATAACGACGGTCAAATGAGTGATGAGGAAAACCGACCGACCGTTGTATAGTCGCGCGAATATGCACTAGTATCGCTCACTCGCTCGTCACTTCTATTAAAAATTTTCAATTACTTTATAATTTACTTTTTTATTTCGACTATGTTAGTCACATTTTCTTTTTTATATTTGAACTACATTCAATTAGCTAGAGATTACTGGGTAGGGAAAGTTATGAAAATAATAGCCATAGTACTCAAGTGAGAGCAAGGATGTGAAGTAAACAGATTGGAAAACAAGAAATGCCGGTGGTCGGTTGTTACGGTAAAGGTAGACTTGTCTGCCTATACCAGGACACATGCTAGTGAACTCGGGTGGTTCGTAGTTATGCTGCCTAAGCTCGACCTTCATTAGCAAAAGGCAAAAATTAAGCCCGTACGATATTAAGCCTGTTCTAATGACCCTGCCACTTCTAGTTTTCCGATCTGTTTACTTCACATCCTTGCTCTCACTTTAGTACTATGGCTCTAATTTTCATAACTTTCCCTACCCAGTAATCTCTATACTGTTATGATAAATCTCTTCTCGTGTTCATAAATAATAAAATTTACATTTTATCCAAAGCTTGAGTTTGTGAAGCTCACAATAGAAAGCGATTTAAAAATAGATTAAGGAATATTTCGTAAATATCATTTTAAAAATTGATATACTCCCTACACTTAGTATTCATGACTGTAATAAAGTTGTTTTTATTTGATATTCTCAACAAATTCGCTAAAGACACGAACTCTGTTACTATTTTTTGAAAAATTATTTCTCCATAATATTAAAACTTCAAAGATGGCGTTTTGGACAGTAAGTTTTCATCAAACTTCCACCAAATCGAATTTCTGGACACGCCACTGACTGCAAGTAAGTAGAAACAAAGTCGTTCAACACTCGTCCCCAAGAAAATTCTTCGAATACTGCCTATTAATTATAATACATTGAAGACCCGTTTTGATCAGGCCCCTATTTAGTTTGTCCCCATTTTATCAACCTCATGTTTGATGGACTCTAGCAGACGAACAAGGCTGAACGCTATTGAGAGTATGAACTTTAAATTGATTCAAAAAAACTTTTTTCGATTTTCGGGCTTAGTACAACATATATTTATTTAACCTCTTTGGGAAAATTTAGTTTTCCCCACGCAATACATTGATGGAAGAATTTAGATATGTTATCAATAGAGCAATAATTCGTTTGTATGTCTGTTTTATGGGCCATTTTCCGCTTATTCATTTATTTGGTTTAGCATTTGAGATTTCAAGCACTGATGTTGTCCTATGTTGTCCTATTTGAGCGATTCTCTGAGTCCTGCGACTATCCCATGTAGTATGTGTTATCAAAAGCATCGCGAAGCATCAAGTTATAAATGTTCTCTATCTATATAATATACGAAGAGAGTGATAAGAGTTATACAAAATGTATCATCACATTGTTAGGTGGATTAAAAACGTTTTTATATGAAAATTCTCATAACTTCGAAAAAAGTTTAGTAGTTAGTTAATGTTTTAAAGAAAATTATGCGCCCTAAAATAATTTTCAAGTTGTCCAAAGGGTGCTTCAGTGTAAAAAAAAAACTACAAAAGTTTTAGAAATAAAACCATTTTTTAGCCCTTCGGAAGTCGCGCAAGTGGCCCAATGAACGAGCAACCGCTGGTGCGCCAACACAGTTTTACTAGCTTTGTTAGCTGGCGGAAGGTTACAGAACACCCTGAAGCTTACATTTGTTTTTCTCGTGCAATGAAAATTACAAAAGCTAGAGCTTGCATATCTTCAGCAACTTTGTTTAAAATTTGTTTCTCGACAACTTCTACATCAAACACTATCTTGAACCGTTGAAAGTTCTATTTTAAAAATTGCTAAAATGAGAATCACCTTAGCATTTGTTAAAACAAAAAGAAGGGCATTGCAAAGTACAACAACTATGCCAAACATGTTGTAAGGCTAAGTCATTTAATTTTAGGCAAAAGTTAAAATTGCTGCTAAATTCACATTCTAGACCACTGTGTTGTGGGAGCATATTGAATGATATTCTACACAGTATTAGAATCGGGACAAACGTCTCCTTTCGATTTCGAATTCTTCTGCATGTGTTCCAAATAGTACCCAAAGATGTGTCTCTTGACAGTCATCCACAAAGTGTCTCAAGAAGCTGTTCATTTTAACACGGCGTAAACTGTCACTTTGCTTTGCCAAATAGTATATTTTTCAAATAACTTACAGGTATCAACTTGGCGTAAATGAAATTCTTTAGAAGCGATTTGTTTAGTTTCATATTCATCATGCGGCCTAATTCCAATTTTTATAACGAGACACAATAGCCTTTGAAATACTCTACAACTTCGTAGAACATCAGATTGCATTATCTCTTACCATTGTATAGATAGGCGTATTACCCTGAATTAATTTTGCTCACTGGCGCCACCATGTGGTGGAATTTTGCATTTTTCAAATGAGAGAATAAAGTATTTTTTGCTACTTTACAACTTTGTAGAACATCCAAATGCTCCATCTCTTAGCGCTGTACAGATAGGAGCATTCCCTTTAAATTGTTTGGCTCATTACCGCCTCCATACGGAGAAATCCTGAAACTTCCCAGTGAAACCAAAAAGTCCTTTTATTTCTCTACAACTTCGTGGAACATCATAACTTTCTATCTCTCGTCGTTTCAGAGATATATGAGTTTTTCCTAACCTTGCCCCACCTTTGCATGTGGGTCACATATATGAGATAAGCGGAGTACGCCCTTTGCGCATGTTAAGTAGCAGTATCCAACTTTAAACGTTAATAACTCTTTAACGGTTGGTTGGATTGTCTTGCAGTCTTCGACAAACTTGTTCGGCATATCTTCAAAAGCTTAACTCCTTCCTAGGTCCGTGTTCGGAAGTTAACAGCGACCTCTAGGGGCGATAATGTGAACTGTGAGTGTTTCCCCATACATTTTGGCCAAAAATCCCATACAAACTTTAAGCTCGTTGGGGGAGGGGTTAGGGTTAACCGATTTCGCTCAAATTTTGACAGTGTCATTTTTTCATGATTTGGAACGACGCTAGGAGGTGTAGATTAGTAATTTCTAAAATGGTCGTTTTACTGTCACCCTAGTGCAGATCCATCTACGACGACTGCGACGAAGCCACTACGTTGGTGGGACCGACTGGCGAGCTGGCCATATCCGTTGACGATCGCGGCGTAGGGCGGGAAGGTTGAAGTGTGCACTTCCTCCTTCGAAAACGAATTTGATGATGTCGTATCTCGAAATAGCCAAGCCTCATGATGAACAGCTTGAATAAGCGTTCGGAGCAACGGGAATACCAGAAGCTCAAGAATCAAGACGGAATGTGACTGGGAAAAAGACATTGCATTAGCTTTTTGAAATTTAAAGAAATACAAAAATTAACTGGTGTGCGGAGGCCTTCTGGCCTCCGCCGATGGAGGAGTCCTAGTTCTCCTCGGTTGGTGAAGAAATATTATCGCGGATGGGTAGTACGCATATCTTCGATATGGCTCGTTGGTAGCTACCATCCTTTTTTCGTACTTTAACTACTCGTACATTCCCATCTGGTCCCGTTTGGATCTCAGTCACACGCGCCAGGTGCCATTTCAATGGAGGTAAATTTTCTTCTTTGAGAACAACCATAGTACCCACACGTATGTTGTCTCTTTGGCGTGTCCAATTCGTCCTATTGTGCAGATTCGACAAATACTGCGTCGACTATTTTTTCCACAGAAACTGTGTGAATCGCTGTGCCTTTTGCCAGGCGGACAGCCGATTTTCCGGGATTTCTCCAACATTTGGTTCCGTAATTGCCAATAAGAGTCGCTGTATTAGGAAATGTCCTGATGTCAGAGCTTCAAAATCGTCTGGGTCGTTGCTAACGGGGGTGAGCGGTCTTGAGCTCAGAATCGCCTCAATCTGAATCAAGACTGTCTGCATTTCATCGTACACCAAGGTATGCAAGCCAATCGTATGTTTGAAGAGTGTCTTAAACGATTTAACAGCAGATTCCCATAGCCCGCCGAAGTTAGGAGAACGTGCTGGAATGAACCGAAACTCAATTCTGTCGTCTGCCGCCTTCTTTGCGACAGTGTTCTGGAACTGTTGGTTGTGAAACAGCTTGCGAAGTTCATCCAGCTCTCGTTTTGCACCAACAAAATTCTTTGCGTTGTCACACATTATCAGCTCGGGTTTTCCACGTCGAGCCGAGAAGCGCTTCAACGATGCTAGGAAGGCCTGCGTCGTAAGATCCGCGGCTATCTCTAAGTGTATCGCTTTGGTAGTAAGGCAAATGTAGACTGCGACGAAACATTTTACAGGCCGGCAACGACGATGTGGATGGACCACTGAAAATGGTCCGCAGTAATCAACTCCGACTCTTCGAAACGGCGAACAGGGAGTTACTCTTTCAGCCGGGAGATCGGCCATAATCTGGTCCTGAACCTTTGGTCGAACTCGAAAACAAGCGACGCACTCATGGTGTACACTGGCCAGAATCGCTCTCGCATTGCCGAAATTACCAGCTGCTGTTCCGCATGAAATAGTTTCCGATGGTAGTGAGTAACTACGATTTTCGTCAGCGGGTGATGTGGGTCGAGAATGTACGGATGCTTGCGATTCGGTGAAACTGATGCATGTCGTAACCGGCCACTAACACACATCATGCCTTCCTTGAGAATCGGCTTTAGTGACACAATGCGCGACGAGTCCCGCACGTGGGTTCGCTTGGACAAATCAGCAAGTTCTTGTGGAAAGCTTTCTTCTTGCGCAAGCCGAACCAATGCTCGCAGTGCATCGTCGAGCTCACACGATGTGATCGGCCCATACCTTCTACAGTTGCGGTTGACAGCTTGTGCGTTGAACTGGCAACGGCGACTATAAGCCGTAATGCGAACTAACTCCGACAGTGACGATCGTAAGTTGAAGATCTCACTGGGAGTGCTTGCCTGAAGGACTAACGTGGTGGTTTTTTTCTCCAAGTCAGCTGATGCAATGTCTTCTTCTCTAATCTGGCGGGGCTGAGGGCGATAGGCTTCTTTCAATAGCAACCAGCGAGGTCCGTCAAACCAAACATATTGGTACAGAAGCTGTGCCGGGATCATCCCAGGCGAGACTAAGTCTGCTGGATTTTCTACACCTGCGACGTGATTCCAGGTACCTTCCTTCGTGATATGCTGGATCTCGGAGACCCGATTAGCGACGAATTGCTTCCATCTTGATGGCGACGACGAAAGCCAGCACTTAACGATCATCGAATCCGTCCAAAAGAATGATCTAACGGAGATGCGGAGACTTTGTACGACCTTTTCGTACAAGTGAGCGAGCAACAGTGCTGGCGACAACTCCAAGTAACCGTTCGCGCTACGAGTCCCGAAAGTTATTGGTAAACTTGGTGGTTTATGCGCCACTCTCGCTATCGAGAGACCACCGGTCGTTTTCGCTTGCCCGACTATTTTTTTGAGAACTCCTCAGGGGACGACTCGAACGGCTATTCTTAATTCAATCTAAAGCTCGCCAAATTAAATTCGCCACGGTAAACTCGCCAAATCAACCGCCAAACCTGTAAACTATTTCGCTCGTTTGGTTAACGCAGGAGGTGCTGTAAAGAACACTTTCGGTTCGAACTCAAACGCAAATAAATGTAACTTAATGAAATGCAATTTTATTTAAGGCAACGCAACGCAAAGGAACTGATTTTAATAAAAATGAACGTATGGCAACTTGATCGAATTTGAAATCTTTTACTATTGAAGTTCTTTCGTATCGGACAGTTTTGCTCTAATGGTGGAAATTAAAAACACTCATGGCCATGAAAGGGTTTCCACCTACCTGCGCGCAAGGTTTGTAGCTGACGATGACGGGTGATGACTGATGACGGAACTAATGGCGTTGACGAATGGAGTGCCACCAGCTGTATTCGATGGCGACGACTGCAGATGCCACCAAGCGTGATGGCGGCTGACGAAGCTTTGGCGGCAAAAAGGACGCTCGCAAAGGTAGATGCGGCGCCTGACGCTCGACTCGTGTGCGATATGGCCGAAATTGAAGTTTCGGAGGGTGGCGCGGCTGGACGGAAGCTTCCGATTTATTCTCACGAGAGCAAACGTGACGACACAAGGGACGTACGTTTCCCGGGAAAGTCTTCCACGGAGGCCAACGTGTTCTGGATGGCCTTCGCGTACTGAGATTCCGCTACGGACCACCTCAGAACGGAATGAAACCGCCCGTTTCAGACTCGGCACCTCAGTACGCTTTTGGCTACGTACGGGACGAGGGCCGGATCTCGGACTTCGACCCACGAGGAAGTGTAACGTAGAAATCGGGTCGGCACTCACAAGCGGTTATTGGTGGCCGCTGTGTAAATTTCGCAACAGTATAAGCGAACTTACCACCTCTCCGTTTCACTACCACAATGGCAGGCCTTGACGAACCACACGAGTCTGTTCACACTAAACGTAGATGACGCCTCCTCCGGCGCCGTGGACTTCCGATAGTCCAAATTACTCCAGCCCGTACAATATAAAGCGCCCGTTGGACGAGCGCTGCTGTCCAACGCGAACTCACATTAGCAATTTTTAATTATAATTTCATGAGAAAAAACGTTACCTTTCTTGTAGTAATCTGAGGCAAAACTCAGAAGTTGGACGCTATGACCAGTTTTTGGTCGAAAGAACTAAATCAGAGATACCGAAAAGAACTATTAAACAAAATTAAGCTAAACTCACACTTCACTAAATCACCTTTATAACTCTTAACTCAGTCTCAAATAAACGAATTTAAGCACTGCGAAACGCGTCCAGAACTTCTGGATACCAGCCGAACTGTTAACGAAATGAGCGAGTAGTTCAAATTCCTCGTCTACGAAACCTCTGTTCGACAAAGACCTGAGGCGGTTACTTTCCGAGATGGCGATTTTTTGATGTGGCATACATAATTGGCGCGAAAATAATCTCCATAACACAACGTGGTTCATTTCATATTTTCCAATAGAGATAATAGCCGTCTTATAGCGTTACCCTTAGCCAAGACATAACCCTTACAGTAAAATTATGGAGACTTTCCGATACGCCTTCTCTTTGGTTTATATTTTGTGGCATCTAAACTCAGCTATAATTACTTTATTTTTAATGCATAATTTAAAATTATCTTTGCAATAATTGTCGCAAACACACAAAACGTTACATCACACTACCAAGTTTTATGAAAATTTGATCAATGAAATTGAAACTTCACATAACAAATTACTATCAACAAATGTCCTTAAATGAACTTAAACGGAACGTAATTTAATATTGGTCAGTAATCATTTTTGTGGCTATTCAAATTAACGGTGGAGCTGTGCAGATTCTTGCGAGATTTCATGGATGTATTTTCTGCTAAAAACCCTAAACCTGAACGAAAAATATCCAGCCATTATAATAATGGACTAGTTTTCATCAATAAACCAATAATTGAAAATCTAAAACATGAAAAATAATCAGTTACATCATCGGAAGACTATGTCCGATGCACTGCATACGCTGAATATTCCCCAAACCCTGACTTTACCATTCCCAAACACTCCGTTGGTGCAATGGCAGAACGTAAATTGAGATGGGTCAACACCACATCGGGCAACTATGTCCGAAAAATTACGTGCGTTGACACTTCCCTTAAACTTGACCCGAAATCCTATCACTACCAATCCTTCCGTTGGTGCAATGATATAAACGTAATTGGGAATAAATTTAGAAACAATATCGGTATTCACAATCGACTGAAATTGAAGCCAATTTATTCCCTAAAATCACCACCATCAATCATTCGTTGATGCAATGGCTAAATGAAACGTAAATGATTATTTTCCGAGTGTGTTCATCAGATGCTTTCTATCTGACCCATTGTTACACCTCGGATACGTAATCTGCTGAACAACCCCTAAAAACATTGCAAGAAATACGTCGCATAAAAACTGACAGCATCAAAGCACAACCCTGCTGTTGATTGACAACTCACATGTCAAATGTGTCAAAATCGATACGGTATTTAGTAAATGTCAAAATTCCAGTGATGTTCGTCATACCTAAGTGAATTATTCGATTGACTTTTTATAGTACTGAGAATAAGCGAGTGCGGTAGATTCATTATTTAAACAGTAGGCAAATAACTTCCGTCACACCACTACGTAGCATAAAATTCGCATCGAGTGCGTCTGTGTGCGATTGCGATATTCGCGAGTGACGGAGCACCCACAAAGAACAAACCTTTAGGGATAGTGAGGTCGCGCGTCGGTCGTTTGCTTTTGCAAAGTGCAGTTTTTGAGTGCTAATCCGCGATAAATTACAAAACTTAACCTAATTCCGACGAAAAGAAGGGAACCCACTCCGCGAGTCTTAAATAAAGGGAATAACCAGAGGTGCCCCGATAATTCGGGGAAAAATATCCATTTTCACATCGGTCGGGCGCGTCACAAAATGGCGCTGAGTTATATTTACAAGAAAAAATCCACAAACGTGAAATTTAGTTAGCAGAATAAAAAGCGGAACAAGAGAAAGATTAATATTTGTGAAAGAGAAAAAAAATTATAAGAGGGAGAGAAAAATTAATATTAGTGAGCGAAAAATTAATATTAGCGAGAGATAAATAGTTAGCGGTGAAAAGTCCGAATAATAATATAATTATAAGTTCATATATACAAAGAAGAGCCAAAAAGTGAAAAACAAAATGCAAGCAAAATTCGAAAACAAGGAAAAAATGATTACAAGATCGCAAAACTTGCAAGGCAGGAATAAACATATCGAGGGAACAGTCAGAGAAAAACAGCTGCGAAAACGATCTACGGTGGTTGCGGGCGGACTGGAGGAAGGCATGAGCAAAGGTCAAAACCCCGAAGGGCGGGAAGAACAGCGGACCAACAACGACCCAGCGGTAGGGATTGGAGCAACGACCGCTCAGCGGAAAACTACAAATGCGACAAACAGCACGGAATCTACGGATCAAACGAGGACGAACCCGGATCCGGCCTCAAAACAGAACATAAACGAAGGATTCACTACATACGCGGAAGCAGCTAAAGCAAACAAAACAGACGCCAACGGTCTCAGCAAAGCCGGTCAGGTAAGCGGAGACAACACTGTGGACACAATTTATCTCGAATGCATCGACACGGAGAAAGTCTTCCCAAAGCACCCAGTAGTGTTGGGAAAAATTCTTACTGGAAAAGGATTCACGGACTACCAGGAAATATACAAAATCGGGAAATTTCGATACAAAATCGAAACACAGAACAAACCACAAGCCCTCAGAAACCTTAAACTCATTAATCTAACCCCCTTCAACTTGAAGATCTTCTCCCCACAGAAAGCCGACAGAACAATTCTCTTCGTAAGAGGTGTGCCACAAGATTTCGAAGACCAAGAACTACGCGACTCTACAATAGCGGACACGGAAATCCTTTCAGTTGAACGTATCATGAAAATGGAGAAGAAGAACCTGGTGAGCACAAATAACCTAAGGATCACGGTAGCAGGTCAAAAAGTTCCCAGACTCGTCAAAATATATGGTTGCGCATTCCGTTGCGAACTATACATTTTCCCGATTCGTCAGTGTCAAAATTGTTGGAGATTCGGCCACGGAGCCAAAAGTTGCACGGGCAAGTCAAGATGCAAGGTATGCGGGAAAGGACACAAAGAGATAGACTGCGGACAGCCACCCAAATGCACCAATTGCAAACGGGACCACCCAGCAAACAGCAAAGAGTGCCCGGAGAGAGAAAGAAGGCGGTGCATTCTAGCTGAGATGAAGGACAAACAGCTCACATACAAGGAAGCGGAGGCCGGATATCCAAAGCTTTCCAACCGATTCAGCGGTCTGGATGATCAAGACGGAGAAGAGCCTATAGAAGTGGAGGAATATCAAAGACTCAATACATGCAGAAGCCGGAGGAGAACTAGCTCCAAAGATAGCCAATTCCCCGAGCTGCGCCCAACGCAGCCGAATATCAAAGAAATACCGCTAGGCAAGTCTCCAAATCAAACTCCAAACAGTTGCAGGGAAAATCCGTTCAAAGCCACAGCGTTCGAAAGGTTCGTGGATCGGTTGCGAAAGGACTTCATCGCAGAAATAAGGCACTGGAACTGGATCAATCCACTGAAACTGCTGCAGATAAAAATCGGGAAAAAAGTACACGAATCACAATCGGAACTGGAAAGAGACCAATTGATAGTGGAGATAGCGGACGACATCCAGGAAATTATAGACCGGAACGCCGGACTTCAAGGGAAATCAAACAGAACAGCAGAAAGTTACAAAAGTGGCGTGTAAAAAATTGAACATTCTTCAACATAATATTCAGAGCATCCGCCCCACAGAAACAAGAGAAGAGCTCCACCATTTTCTTGGGGAAAACGACATACAAATAGCCATACTGCAAGAGATCTGGCTAAAAAAGGAGGAACACTTTCGAATGCCAGGTTACAGGATGGAAAGCGCTAGAAGAAACTAGGGTTATGGAGGTGTAGGACTATTGGTTCACCAAAGCCTAGAATACGAAACAATAATCTTCAACAACTTGTTACCGGTGGAAACCATCGGGATCAAAATAATCAAAGGCTTCGATCCAATAACGTTCATATCCGTCTACGTTCCCCCGGGACAAGAAGTACACAAGGAGTGTATGAGAAAAATAGAAGACCTCTTCGAAGTCCTCCAAGGTCTACAAGGAGAGATATGGGTAGGGGGGGACTGGAATGGTCACCACCAAAGCTGGGACCCCCATACGAAACCGTGCCAAAAAGGGAACCATATTAATTGCCTCCTCGCCGCCTCGAACCTAGTTTTGCTCAACGATGGAAGCCCAACGTGTCTAACCACGCTAAACAGAGAGAGTTCAGCAATAGACCTTACCCTAGCAACCCCAGGACCGATCAGAAAGGCATCCTGGAAGGTCATCAACCAAGAATTCGGAAGCTCCCACCTCTGCATACTGGCAACTTTAAGCAGCACGATCCCGCTTTACCCTCGCAAGACCGCCAAAGTAAACCAGCAAAAAATCATCAACGAACTAAACCAAATTCACCCGGACGAAATCCGTAACCCAGAGGAGATGCAAGATATATTCGAGGAGTGCATCAAACACGCAACGTACACCATCAACAACAAGAAGGCAAACTACCTGAAGAAATGGTGGTCGGAAGATATAGAAGGAGCCTACAAAGACAAACAGCGTCATCTCAGATTGTATAACATCAACAAAACACTAACAACCCAAATCGCCCTGCAAAGATCGAGATCCATATTGAAGAGGAAGATCAGAAAAGCCAAAAGGGAATACTGCAAGCAACTAACGGAAGAAATTAACGAAGCAACCCCAGCGAAACACCTGTGGAACATAATAAAAGGCCTGGACATCGCGCTAACAAAACCAGTGGTGGGAAAAAGCGAACTGTCGAGAGAGGAAGGAGAGGCTTCCATGAAACATTATTATGAAGGGAAATATATACCATCAGATCGACCTACGACAACCTCCAAACTGAACCTTAAAAAATTCGAAGCGTCTCTGACAGCAGAGGAAATTCTAAGGTCTCTAAGGAACAAGAAAAAACAGCGCCAGGTGAAGATGGAATGTCCTACGCCATAATGAAAGGCCTTAACATCGGGCTGCAGCTCGAAGTGTGCGAAATGCTGAACCAAGTATTCAAGACGGAGGAAATCCCCGAACGCTGGAGAATCACGGACGTTCGACCGATCCAGAAGACAAAAGGCGATCCACGAGACCCAGCATCGAAACGCCCAATATCGTTGATGAACATCAACATCAAATTGATAAACACAGTCGTAAAGGACAGACTAAATGAAATAGCGGAACAGGAAAATCTGTTACCGAAGCTTTCGTTTGGATTCAGGAAGAACTGCTCGGCCTCTACCTGCGTAAACTACGTAGTCAACCGGGTACACGAGACCAATCAGGAATCAGGAATCAGAATATATTGGCTCAAATGGCACGTTCCCCGTACATAGTCGGGGATTTGTGCCTTGCCGTGTGTTTTCATCATTTCTTGAGCGGAAGGAAAGGACAAGGACGTGTGAGGAAGTAGAATTGGAAGGGTGGGAAAAATAACAGCACAAAACAAAAATAAACAACAGGTAAGTTAAACTCACAAGTAGTTCAACTTGCCTGCGAATAAGCCTAAAGCTCTTTACCACATTGGATAAGAAACTTTAGTATGTCTCTGAGTTTCAGTCGACCAAACATGGTTTCGTCTATATAAGGACGGCTGAAGACTCGAAATCGCAATTGTGCTACCGCTGGACAGTTTCATATCAGATGATATGAGGTTCCGTAGTCGGATTCACAAAGATCACATGAAAAAGACTCAGCGCGCTGAATAGTTGCCATGTGATAATTGAGTTTGCAGTGGCCGGTTAAAGCCCTGGTCAGCATGCCACAGTGGAGCTTCGAAAAATGTAAGAGATTTTTCGAAACCACTGGGCATGGTTGTTCTAGAAACGCCTTTGTTTGGCGACACGTTTGTAGATTGCTCCAATAATTGCGGTGCTCGGACGAAGCCCAGGACCGTATTTTTTCCCGTATCCAACTTGTCGAAATTGGTAGCGCGGGCTCAGGACTAACGAAGTCAATCGCTGAACCTGCCCTGGCCAATTCGTCAGCCCATTCATTTCCAGTAATACCGCAATGTTCGGGCACCGGGCAATGTTCTGCTTGGAATACAGTACAGTATCTACCTAGTGAGTGAGATTGTTCCAATCTCATTTCACGACAGTAGACACCAGCACCGGCACGTCCCTCCATCAGAGAACCGTCAGTGTAACAGACTACTTGCGTTTGTTGTTGTCTTTCCATAAAGCCAGACAACCACTCCTCTCGAGAGGGAATCTTCACATGGAATGTCCTGTAAGGAAAACTACAAGTGAGTGTAATATCGCTGGGAGCAAGAATATCTTCACCCCATGTAACCATTTGTGACCACAATCGTGTATGAGTGGTAGCAAGATCAACATGATTACTGTTCCAAAGCCCAGTAACCTGCAGTCTGTATGCACATGATAGTGCTTCTTGTTTTAAGTGTATGTGTAATGGTTTGATATTTAAAAGTGCCTCAAGAGCAGCGGTCGGAGTCGTGGTGAAAGCACCAGTCAACGCCATGAGCGCCATTCTTTGCAGATGGTTTAGCTTTGACTGGACTGTCACCACCTCTCCTCTCTGCCACCACACAAGGCAACCGTATGACAGTATTGGACGTACAATTGTCGTGTAAATCCAGTAGATGTATTTAGGTTTGAGACCCCAGGTCTTTCCAAAAGTTCGTCTGCACTGCCCGAAAGCCATGCACGCTTTCTTGACTCTGAACTCAATGTGAGCAGACCAATTCAGTTTGGAATCCAATATGACTCCTACGTATTTGACTTGATCTGCACACAGTAGCTCAGAATCAAAGAACTGCAAAAAAAAAACCGTGAAAAGAACCATTGAAGTTTTGCTTGGGTTAACTGATAGTTTAACCTGTCGACACCACTGTTCGACGGCTCTTAATGCCTGTTGCATTAAGTCAAAGATTGTTCCGATGCAAAATCCAGTAATTAGTATTTGGTAATCGTCAGCAAACCCGTAGGTTGGAAATCCAAGCTCATTGAGTTTCTTCAACAAGCCGTCAGCTACTAAGTTCCATAACAAAGGTGACAGAACGCCGCCCTGAGGACAACCGCAAAGACTCAACTTCCGTATCTCAGCCTGTCGCAGCGACGAGCAAAGTATGCGGTTACTAAGCATTGCGTTTATCCAACCTGAGATACATGCAGGTGTCACATGACCGCGCGTCGCTTCCAGAATAGACTGGAAGGACACATTGTCAAAAGCACCCTCAATATCTGGGAATACACCCAAGCTCGATTGCTTGAGCGAGAAGGCTTTCTCAATGTTGTAAACAACATCGTGAAGCAGAGTGATCGTGGATTTCCCACACTGATATGCATGTTGCATTTTGTGCAGTGGATATTCAACTAAACTAACGTTCCTGATGTGATGATCGATTATCCGTTCCAAAGCTTTCAGAAGAAAAGAACTTAAGCTGATAGGCCTAAAACTCTTGGCTTCTTCATAGCTTGAGCGCCCCCCTTTGGGAATAAATCTAACAGTTATTTCTCGCCATGCTTTCGGGATATACCCGGTAGCAAGACTGGAAAGCAAAATCTTTTTCAAGACATGTTTAAGAATATCAAATCCCTTTTGCAGTAGCACGGGAAGTATTCCATCTTTTCCGGGTGATTTGTATGGAGCAAAGCTGTCAACTGCCCACTTGACCGATTCAGAGGAGACCAATGTGCGTGCTAACGCCCACGAGTCCGAATCACCAGAATGAGATCTGTGAACATTGTTCAACTCCGGATCGATACAACCTGGAAAGTGTGTGTCGAAGAGACAATTAAGAACATCTTTTTCGTCCGTCACATAAACACCATCTTTGGTTTTTAAGGAGTTCATCTGAAAATCATTCGATTTGGAGAGAATTTTATTTAATCTGCTAGCCTCGTTCAGACTAGAGACATTAGTGCATAGGCTTTGCCAGCCAGCCCGTTCTGCAGATCTAAGACATTTCTTATATGCACTACGAGCTGACCTGAAAGCCCTGGAGTCATCACGCTGACGCCAGTTCCAAGCTCTTCTCATAACTTTCTTCATTCTTTCAAGCTCAGCCCTCCACCAAGGGGTTCCCCTAGTCGATTTAACAGTACGAAGTGGACAAGCTTCTTCGTAGGATGCTAATATGAATGAGTTTGTCGTATCCACGACGTCATCTAAGTCGTCTAGTTGACTAATTGTTGGAAAATATCCATGAAATTTAGTCGCCAAGTTTTCCAAAAAGAGGTCCCAGTTTGTAGATTTAGGATTACGATATGTCACCACATTGAAGGTGACATCAAAATGATCGAAAAATATATATTTATGATCGGGTAGAGACGGTTCAGTTTCATTTGGAACCTGCCAATTTCCCAGTTCATGCAAAATTCTATCAGAGCAAAGTGTTATGTCTAACACCTCCTCCCTCCCAGACCTTGCAAAAGTTGGTCGGTTTCCCACATTCAGAATATGTAGATTTGTACTACTTATGTACTCCATCAGTTCAGAGCCTCTCAGATTGATGTCTGAGCTGCCCCAAATGATGTGATGAGCATTCGCATCACTGCCGATAATGAGCGGAAGCCCATTTCTGCTACAATATGATACAACGCTTTTGAAATCATCAGAAGGGGATGATTCGTTATGCGGTAGGTATGCTGAACAATATATATATATATATATATATATATATATATATATATATATATATATATATATATATATATATATATATATATATATATATATATATATATATATATATATATATATATATATATATATATATATATATATATATATATATATATATATATATATATATATATATATATTTTGTCTACGTTTCCGACAGTCAGTGTAACTGTGACAACACAGATATCGCGAGTTGTGAGCTCCGATATGAGACACGCGTCAATAACCTTATTTGCAAGAATGCAAGCACGAGGCATTTCACGTGGGTTAGTCATGCCTGTCTTGTTGTAAGCAATGAAGGCAGTGTTAAGTAACTTTCCAAAATAGAAGTTTCCTTTATGGAAATACGGTTCTTGAACCAATGCTATGGAAGCTTTACCTTCCTGCATGAGTCGAGATAAATTCATAGTTGCTGTACGTTTATGTTGGAGATTGACTTGTGCTATTCTAACCATTGTTGATTAGAGAACTGTACATTCCATCTCCAACACAAATTGCACAACAACTAGAGGACACCAAGCGAGTTGGGATGTTAACGCATTTAGCGAGCCATATCAGGTTTAAATGGGACATGATCATTTGATTCCCACGATTTGCGAAGAAAATAATGGTCCACTGTGTCAGAGATTCGCATAACACAGTAAGGGCAAAACCCAAAATGCTCCGTGCGCGACTAGCATATTTTAGACCCTCCAGTCATTAAGTCCTCGGCACGGAACTACACCTTGACTTAGGGTCTCCTACTTTCAGTCGCCTCCTACGACATGGGAGCAGGACTCCAGTGGCTCAATTCTAGGCCGGATACTTCACGGCCTCTGGGCAGGTTCATCTGTACACATCGAAATTTGATAATCGAAACTCAACAAAACTTCACCGAACTACCATCAGCCGAGAGTCTCAGCAAAACCCCCAGCCAACAAAAATTCGGCAAAATTAAGTGGATCATCGGTGAAAAAAAATCGGTGTGTAGAGTGAACGTTCCGCTGCGTAATGCAGCATACTGGGGAGTTCGCCCGACTCTTCCCAGGCTCCGTTCGCCATTGAGAATGTTTTAAACCCCCTCAACAATTTTACCCATAGCACGGGTCGCATGACACTATGGAATTGGGGTTCCCTGTTTCCCACTGAAACAGGTAGTCCGTAGTGTAATTCTTAGCCGGTTGAAACAACCACTACCGACACTACACGGCTTATCTAGGCTGTTCGGTGAAAGAAGCTGACATTGAAGAACAGCTTCCATATTTCGATGGGCGAACAGCCGCAGAAGGAAGGAAGGAAGGAAGGATAACGGGAGGAGAGGGATTTGGGCTAAGCGCTTATTTAAAGGCGGCGCTGGCTCGGCTTGTCAGGGCTGCTTTAGGGCATGTGGTATTTAGGCCTAGAACGTATAGGACCCACTACCTCGTCCTACCACACCCGCAGTCAGCCCCCGCTGCTGGTTCGGGTCGCGAATCACAACTAGTTGCTATCGCGATTAAGCATTATCCACCACCTATGACCCGCCCGGTTGCTTGCAGCTCAGCTTTCCACGTAGCGTTCCTCCACCACCACGGGGCCCGTTGATGAACATCAACATCAAATTGATAAACACAGTCGTAAAGGACAGACTAAATGAAATAGCGGAACAGGAAAATCTGTTACCGAAGCTTTCGTTTGGATTCAGGAAGAACTGCTCGGCCTCTACCTGCGTAAACTACGTAGTCAACCGGGTACACGAGACCAAACTCGAAAGGAAACAAGCTATTGCAGTCTTCCTGGACCTATCAGGAGCCTTCGACTCGGTAGATCTCAGCACGCTTATGGACGTACTGGCCTGCAACGGAATCCCAAACAAGCTGCTGTCATGGCTACGCATTTACCTAAGCAGAAGGAAAATGGTACTGAGAACGGAACAAGGGGAAACAACGGTACTAACGAGTGAAGGACTCCCACAAGGATGCCCGATTTCCCCAACGATGTTCAACCTCTATACAGCACCGCTACACAAAGTGACGGTAGAGGACTGTGAACTAGTCCAGTTCGCAGATGACTTCACCGTGTTGGCCAAAGGCGCAAATCTAGATGAAACAGCGATAAAAATCAACATCTTCCTTGGGAAACTAAGCACGGTACTCAGCGCGATGAACTTCAAACTCAACGTACAAAAAAGTGCAGCAATCGTCTTCTCAAATAAAAACCACGAAAAACTGGAAATCAAAATCGGCCAAGAAACAGTGACGATCAACAACACCCACAAGCTCCTGGGATTCACCTTGGATAGGACACTCACATTCAGGAGGCACATCGAGGAGGTCACAAACCAAGGGACGGCGAAACTCAACATAATTAAGTTGCTAGGTCGAAGGAACAGCAACGCAAGCCCGGACACCCTAGTAAAGATTGGAAACGCCATCATCAGAAGCAAAACGGAGTATGGAGCACAAATCTACGGCGCGGCGGCGACCACGAATCTAAAAAAGATTCAAACATTGCACAACACCTACCTCAGATACGCAATGCGCTTCCTGAGAACGACGCCGATACACGTAATACTGGCGGAAGCTGGCCAAATGCCCGTTAAGGACAGGATCGAAATGCTAACCCTAAAGGGCATACTAAAATCCACCTTTCACGAGAATCAGCTGCAGCCGTTTGTAGAGAAGGCGATAAAGACGGAGGAAGGGAATGGCTCCTTTTTAACAACAGTGGCAGTGAAACACAACGACGTTATCAGCCAACTACACCCAAAGAACCAAAGCGCGACAGGAAGACACAACAAAGTGGATGCAAGCGAGAGAGCAAAAATAGCTATCAAACTCTTCAGGGAACAGAAATGCAAAACGGAATACAATAACCACTTCTGGAAACAAAAATTCCTACAAACTTTGGCGGAAGAATACACGGGATTCCACATACTGTACACGGATGGCTCGAAATCACCACTAGGAACAGCGACAGCAACGTACGATTCGACGGATCAGCCGGTAGAAAGCTTCAAGATCAATCACAATTTCTCCATCACCAACGCGGAATTGCTGGGTATCTTACACGCCGTAAAGATGATCAACAGGAAGGAATACGCAAAAGCCGTGATTATGACTGACTCCTCCGGAGCATGCCAAACCTTACTGAACGACTCCTTGGTGAACGAAAACTACCTGGCAGCGATGACCTGGGAAAAGATAAGAGCATCCGAATACAAGGACATCAGGATACAATGGATCCCCAGCCATCAAGGAATCGCCGGAAATGAAAGAGCAGATACGGAAGCAGCTGCAGCCGGGATGGGAGCCCAAAATTTATTCAACGCACTCACACTCGGAGACACCTTAAAGCTTGCAGAAAAAGAGATTTGGGATGGATGGACCAGGGAATACCAAGAAACCTCCAAGCAAAAAGGAGCCGCACACTTCCAGCTCATGAAAGCACCAGGGAAAAGGATTTGGTGCCACGGCCTGACCCTGACAACAGAACAGAAGAGAATCATAAGCCGAATCCGTTCGGGGCACACTCTCACCAAGGATCGACTGAAACGATGGGGTTGGGAAACCGACGATTTATGCGAAATATGCGAAGAGCAAGAAAACCTCCATCATTTACTCTATGAATGCCCAAAATTTAACAAAGAGTGGAGTTCGACCTACTGGAATACTACGAGCCACTGGGCAAAATTTTGCAGCAAAACATAGAGAGTGACCTCAAACAAATTACACAATTCATCAAATCAACTAAACTGCAAATTTAAACACACCAACCAAAACAAACTACAACAGAAATATAAGGTTGGCTCTTTGGTTGAACCAGGAGCAGCACCCTACCCCTCGCAATACACCCTGCGTCGAGATGGACCGAACACGGTCTTAGACGTCAGATGACAGCACAAACAAAAAAAATGTCAAAATTCATAATATCAAGTGCGAAATGTGTGTGTCGCGAGTGATTTTTTTTTGTCTTTCCGAAATTGTTTGGATTTTCTGGAATCGTTGCGAAGGAGAGTTAAAGGTACCTATTTTTTTAAATTCATGATCTACCTTTTTTCTTTTTATTCTGCAGGTTCCAACGTGGGATTTTTGTTCTCAAGAATATAGAAACAACAAGGGGAAAAAACAACATGTGGCCATTGGCCTTGAACTTCTCTTTGTGAGAATACAAAAGACTGCCTGCAAGAAGGGATTTTTTGAAACTCCGAACGTGTGGGACGAGCCTTCATTGCCCCCACTTATTCATTTTTATATTTATTTCGACAATTGTTGAAAGAAGCGATAATATCACAGGTAAGTATCGTTCCTATCCATAACCCTTCATTATTCTTTCCTAATCTTTTCTTTCGACTTTTAGGTATGGTTGAGATAAGGAGAACCGGTTCAAAGGGAAAATTTTGACAAAAAATAATAACCTTGAACTATTAAAAGAACGACCGGTTCCGGGTGAGTGTTTTTTCTTTACCTAACCCTAAAATCTAAACTAACACACTAACGTAGCCATTAAGTAGCTTTGCTGAATTGTAAAGGTTAGGCAGATTCATGTAAACGAACCTAGTATTAAGCGTTGCGCTAACCCACAAACTTTGCGCTAACCTTCACCATCTTAAAATTTGCAATAATGTTTCTAACTAGCGTTAGAACTTATTGGCACCTTTCCCACTACAGGGATGAATTTTCTCTAATGTTTTTTTGTATCTAATTTCTTTAGGGTTGTACATTGTCACAAAAAGTGAATGTCATAGCTCGATAAGAATTTTGCTTTTCGATTTCTAAAAAATTCTATTTTTTCGGTCGCTCCGAAAATGTAATGTTTATTCTAGCTAGTAATTTCTTCGCAGGTATTTTTTTATTAAAATTTTCTTAATTTGGTCACTCCGAAGAGTTTTCACAGCTCAAATTCGTCTTTTGTTTTCTTGTTTTGATTTGCTAAAGTTTTCCCCGAAGGTATTTTTATTTTAAATTTTCAATTGATTTAATTATTTGTTTACCGCAAAGGGCCACATAGCTGAGAAATTTACGAAATCATTTAGAATTTTTTTAGGAAATTTGCATGAAATATTCCAAGCACATTTCCGTTGCAGTCAGTCAGTTCGTAGCTGTCTCCTAAAACTCTTTTGACTATTGCTTCTGTGTATTTTGGTCCTAGTTTAGCGCAATAGTCTTTTGACTTATCAGAAAGTACAGTGTTCCTTTTCAGCAGTTTCTCATCTTCAGCGTAAGTGGGTGCATTTTTGTTTGACCTCAAATTATAATACTTTGACTGTTTTTGGTATGCATCAGTCAGGCTTTTTCGTACGTCATCGTATAGTTTTCCTAGCTCCTCATTGCTAGGAAGCTCGTGTGGTTGGGTATCCGTGTTCCGCATAGATTCAAAGACTGATCCATTTTGGATCATTCGACGACCGAAAGTAAGGTAAAACGGTGAATATTTCGTTGATTCGTGCACCGACGTGCGAATGGCATTTGCGATTTGTTGTAGATTATCTGACCATGTTTTATGGTTCCCTTTTAGGGTGGCTCTGATTGCGGTAGTAATTACTTTGTTAACCCTCTCAGTGTTATTCACCTAGGGGTGGTACGAAGGAGTCGACCAATGCTTTGCTCCATATTGGTGTAATAGTTTTTTGAATTCTTTTGATGTGAATTTTGAACCATTATCGGTCAGCACCATTTCAGGTACACCAAACAACAAGAACACGTTCTGTTCGAGGAACTGTACCAATAACGCGGTTGTTGCTTGACGAAATGGTTGGATCAATATAAATTTAGTAAATACATCTGTAACCACCAATATGCACGTATTTCTTCCCTTTCCTGATGGTGGAAATGGACCAACATAGTCCAAGGTGATAAATTGCCATGGGTGATTGCAGAATTTCTTCTGTGATCCCATCGGCGGTGTTGGATTAACGTTGATTCCTTTGGCTGTCTTACACTTCAAGCAATTGTTACAGAAATCTTTCGTTTCTGCTGCCATCTTTGGCCAAAAAAACTTGTTTGTGTTTTATCGTAACCTAAGTGAGCTGGTTCATGATCGGCCCGGATTAGTTCTGTTCGTTCCAACATTGGGGGATAGTATTTCCATTCGAACCGTTTGTCGACGAACTTGGATCTTCCGTCTACGTGTTTATATATTTTGTCTCCTGAGATCATGAATGATTTATAGTTTTCTGGGTTCTGTTTAATGTGTTCCATCAATTCAACATAATCTTGATCTATGTGTTGGACCAAGTCAATCCGCGAAAGACAGTCTGCTAAAGCGTTGTCTTTCCCTTTTCGGTACTGCAATACAAAGTCGTACGATTGCAGTTTCAGTACCCACCTTAGTAAACGGGAGTTGGCGTTTGCAGCTGAAATTGAAAACAGCCATATGATACTTTTCGCATCTGTGATCACCGTAAATGTTGATCCTTCAATGTAGTGCCTGAAGTTTTCTATGGCTAGCAATACAGCTAGACATTCCTTTTCAGTAGCTGAATACTTTCTCTGGGTGGTGGAAAGTTTTTTACTGAAGTACCCAACGATTCGTTTTCCCTCATGTGAGTCCTGTAATAGAACTGCTCCCACAGCTAATTGGGAGGCATCTGTTTCGATGGTAAATTGACGTGAATAGTCCGGATTAGCTAAAACAGGAGTCGATGTTAAAACAGATTTTAGTTCGCAAAATGCGTTTTCTGCTTCTTCTGACCACTTGAATTTTTTTGACTTTTTTAATAAGTCGGTAATCGGCGCTGTTAGACGACTATAACTGTTAATAAATTTTTGATAGAATCCCATGAGTCCCAACAATCTCCTAACTTCCCTCACTGTTTTCGGTCTGGGATAATTTAATATTGGTTCCAACTTTGCACTATCTATGGCAAGCCCATTCTGGGTAAGCAGGTAGCCAA
This sequence comes from Topomyia yanbarensis, assembly GCF_030247195.1. Classification (NCBI taxonomy): domain Eukaryota; kingdom Metazoa; phylum Arthropoda; class Insecta; order Diptera; family Culicidae; genus Topomyia; species Topomyia yanbarensis. The sequence goes on from NC_080671.1 coordinate 280,011,005, forward strand.
GGTAGCGGACTTGTTTTCGACAGAACCTACTTTTTTCTACTGAAATCGTCAGTCCTGCTTTCCTCAATCGAATGGCCACTTCTTTTAGCAGCCTGAAGTGATCTTCCAAGGTTTCCGTAGCAATTATTATATTATTATATTATTATTATTATTATATAGGTTTCCGTACAAATTATATTATATTATATTATAGGAACAACCTTAAATCTAAAGAGGCCTCTTGGCGTTCTGAAGGCTGTGAAATTTCGCGAAATTTCTTTAAGGGGGATCTGAAAATATGCATCCTTTAAATCGATTATGCTGAAGTATTTTGACCTCTGAAGTCTATGGAATATTTCTAACATATTTCGCATGGGATATGCGTCCTTCTTCGTAACTGCATTGATTCGGCGTGAGTCTAGACAGACGCGTATCTTTCCATTTGCTTTCCTAACTGGTACGAGGGGACTAGCCATTTCTGTTGTGCACTCCTCGATAACGTCAAGATCTTTCCAGCGTTCTAGCTCCACTTCCATTTTCTCCCAAATTTTCGGAGAGTACCGATACATCGGAAGGTCTCTCATTTTTGTACCTTCGTTAAGTTCGATTTCGTGTTCAATGAGACTGGTACGACCCAGTCGTTGTCCGCTGGTGCAATCGAATAATTTCAATGTTTCTTTTAACTTTTCCCTTTCCTGTGTGGTCAAGATGTGTTCCGTCTCAACTAATTCGATCGCTTCTTCTGGATCCAGGGGCAAATCTAATGTGGGTATATCTAGTGAATCGTCTTCTTCGGGATGAGCCTGAATATGAAGTTCCTCTTTACCATTTGAGGGTTCCAAAAAAAAGACAGACAGCGATATGTTTACATTATCATTAATTAAGTCGATTTTTGGTTCGATCTTCAATAGGTTGATGACTGGATTTTCCTTCAGGTTCGATGTCCAAGTAAGGTCCAAATCATTAAGTTTATTATTGGACGATATCATTGGTCGTATTTGGAATGCCTTCCAAAAGTCCATACCCAATATCAGCGGTTTTCGTATTTGTGGCACCATCAGTGTGGGGACAACTCTTGTATCGCTTCCTAGCGTGTAAGGTACATTCACGTAGCCCAAGCACGTATGTTCCGTATCATTAGCTGTACATATTTTAATGTTTGATTTTAAAATCTTTAGCCCATGTGACTCAAGTATGCCTAAAGATCCGATTACACTTACTCCTGCACCTGAATCTAGAAGTGCAACTATTTCTGTACCCAAGATATTTACTTTAATATGGGGACAAGCGCTAGGATTGACTCGTATTTCCAAGACCGAGTTCTCTACCGAGGACAAAAACCTTTTCTTGGGAATCGTTTCCACAGGCGAGATGATTGGATTTCCTCGCAAACATCCCGCATTTAGTTTGTCGACTGCTCATTGGTGTGTGACGAATTTTGGCTCCCGAACGTGTGTTTGTTCTCGAACGTTCTTGTGGTTCTGCCTAATTTACCACACGCATAGCAGAATATCAGCTTTGGAGCAGTGCATTCTCTCCATATATGTCCAGACTTTTGGAAATTCCAGCAGACGGCCGTTTTAGTCGCTGGCGGTTGGTTATGTGGGCTTCGAAATTGGGTTGTGGTGGGTGGATTCGATGGTGGAATATGACGTTGCGTATTCGGCGGTTTCCTCTGCACCATCGCTACCATTATTTCTTCTCCTTCAGAGTAATCACTATCTGATTCTCGTGTTTCGATATGGTGTATGTCATTTCTGATGCCAAACATGGGTTTGTGAAAGCCAGGATCGTTTGCATCGATTCTGTGGTTCAACTCTATTAACTTTTCCAAATCGTCTACGTCCATGACCGAAAGTCTTGAACGATAATGAGGTCTCATGTTTTCCCAAATCAATTCAAAGAGCGTTTCCGAAGAAAACGGTCGCTGAAGGCATTGGTTTAGTTTTTCGACTTCTGTCACGTAGGCCACAAAAGTCTCTCCTCGCCTTTGTTTCAGTTCTCTTATCTGGGCCCTGATTCCTCTATCTCGGTTAGGATTTCCGTATCTGAAACGGATCTCATCTTCGAACTTACTCCATCTGGTGAAACGATTTTCCCGGGTGAACCACCAGTCATACGCTTCACCCTTTAGTCTGTGGTGAATATTTCGCAGCAGTTCGCTGCTCGAAACACCTTCATGGCGTGCCAATTTTTTTACGCGGTTTAAAAAGTCTTCTACCTGAATTGGCCTGTTCTCACCTGCAAAATTTAGATCCCAATGTTCGACTCTTGACCGCTTATAATGACTTCGATCTCTACTAGGACTGCTATTAGAATCTGACGAATAGTGATGTCTCCTACCAAACGAATTAAAACTTCTGCGGACTCTGTCTTCTCTCCTGTCCCTGTTTCTCTCGGTACCGTGGTCGATCCCAGTTCTGTTGCTTCTTCTTTCTCTCTCTCTAATTCTCGGTGGTCGCCTCGAACTGTCCACTTCAGAACTACTGTCTCTTCCTCTGTGTTCCTCCTGGTTGCGTCGCGAACGTCTCTCCGCATTCACTTCGCTACTACTATCGCTGTTTTCCCTGTCTATGACTCGCTTCGACGTTGCGCCGATAAGGATCAGAGCCAGTTTTAGCTCCGTTAATTAGCTGCTCTTGTCGACTATCGTACTTACGCCCTGTATCTAATTTGTCTTCACTTGAAGCATATTGTTTTCGTTCAATGCGTTTATTACTGCTATACTCGAAACGAGAATCCTTACTGAAAGCGCCTCTTGGATCTGACTTCTGCGTTTCGGCAAGATCCAATCCCAGTAACATCGTTTGGATTCTATCGGACTCCTGCGCGGTTGTCGGCGTTATCTTAATCTTTCTCCAGGACAGATTTTCACTAGAACCCACCGTGTCGCGTCGCTTCCCGAATGGCGGGAATTCCGTCGGCGTAAACCCGGTTGCGCCTAGCTGGTCTTCCTCCTTTTCTGACCCTTTTTCTTCCTCTGATGCTACTGATGCTCTGTAACGAATTCCTTGTTTATAATCTCTCAATATATCTTCAATTTGCTTACAAATTTGCCGTTTGACACCCTCCTGAATCTGGTCCTCTGCAATAGCAGTTGCCGCACGAATCAGGTAGTGGCGCAATCTTGAAATTAATACACGATCAAAGTTTTTTCTTAACCCACCTGCAATGGCATGCACATTGGTTTCAAGAATTTTACCCTCATCCATAATATTATGGTTACCAGAGTGTGAGGTGTGATTTTTATTATCCTCTTTAAACAACCGTCTCAATAACCTTTTTTTATCATCGAAGTTCCCCCTGCGATCTACTGTCTCATTTCGCAGCCGCAGTTCGAAATTAATCTCATTTTCAGTGAGATGATCTGCCGTAGGCAAAATATAAATTCCAGACATGATTATCTCTTAACAGTAACTAAATAATTCAAATTTAAGTTTCAAAGTATGTTTAACCCAAACCCAAAAAGAAAAGCAATCAAAATAAAATGGAAAAACAAATCAATTAAATTTAAATTCAATAGACCCTTAATATAATTAACCCTTTCACCAAATTAAAACTAAAAAAATAAAAATTCAATAAAAAATGATTGTTTAAAATGGAAATATTTTAAATATTCGTTCAATGTAGCTATTTTGCAAACAAAATCGCTAGAACGTTAAAATGTAAAGTTTTGCTATTTGCGTCAATTAAATTGATTAACCGAAAATTTGAATTTTTGACGTTGGGCGTCAATGTAACCGTTCGCGCTACGAGTCCCGAAAGTTATTGGTAAACTCGGTGGTTTATGCGCCACTCTCGCTATCAAGAAACCACTGGTCGTTTTCGCTTGCCCGACTATTTTTTTGAGAACTTCTCAGGGGACGACTCGAACGGCTATTCTTAATTCAATCTAAAGCTCGCCAAATTAAATTCGCCACGGTAAACTCGCCAAATTAACCGCCAAACCTGTAAACTATTTCGCTCGTTTGGTTAACGCAGGAGGTGCTGTAACGAACACTTTCGGTTCGAACTCAAACGCAAATAAATGTAACTTAATGGAATGCAATTTTAAGGCAACGTAACGCAAAGGAACTGATTTTAATAAAAATGAACGTATGGCAACTTGATCGAATTTGAAATTTTTTACTATTGAAGTTCGTTCGTATCGGACAGTTTTGCTCTAATGGTGGAAAATAAAAACACTCATGGCCATGAAAGGGTTTCCACCTACCTGCGCGCAAGGTTTGTAGCTGACGATGACGGGCGATGACTGATGACGGAACTAATGGCGTTGACGAATGGAGTGCCACCAGCTGTATTCGATGGCGACGACTGCAGGTGCCACCAAGCGTGATGGCGGCTGACGAAGCTTTGGCGGCAAAAAGGACGCTCGCAAAGGTAGATGCGGCGCCTGACGCTCGACTCGTGTGCGATATGGCCGAAATTAAAGTTGCGGAGGGTGGCGCGGCTGGACGGAAGCTTCCGATTTATTCTCGCGAGAGCAAACGTGACGACACAAGGGACGTACGTTTCCCGGGAAAGTCTTCCACGGAGGCCAACGTGTTCTGGATGGCCTTCGCGTACTGAGATTCCGCTACGGACCACCTCAGAACGGAATGAAACCGCCCGTTTCAGACTCGGCACCTCGGTACGCTTTTGGCTACATACGGGACGAGGGCCGGATCTCGGACTTCGACCCACGAGGAAGTGTAACGTAGAAATCGGGTCGGAACTCACAAGCGGTTATTGGTGGCCGCTGTGTAAATTTCGCAACAGTATAAGCGAACTTACCACCTCTCCGTTTCACTACCACAATGGCGGGCCTTGACGAACCACACGAGTCTGTTCACACTAAACGTAGATGACGCCTCCTCCGGCGCCGTGGACTTCCGATAGTCCAAATTACTCCAGCCCGTACAATATAAAGCGACCGTTGGGCGAGCGCTGCTGTCCAACGCGAACTCACATTAGCAATTTTTAATTATAATTTCATGAGAAAAAACGTTACCTTTCTTGTAGTAATCTGAGGCAAAACTCAGAAGTTGGACGCTATGACCAGTTTTTGGTCGAAAGAACTAAATCAGAGATACCGAAAAGAACTATTAAACAAAATTAAGCTAAACTCACACTTCACTAAATCACCTTTATAACTCTTAACTTAGTCTCAAATAAAGGAATTTAAGCACTGCGAAACGCGTCCAGAACTTCTGGATACCAGCCGAACTGTTAAAGAAATGAGCGAGTAGTTCAAATTCCTCGTCTATGAAACCTCTGTTCGACAAAGACCTGAGGCGGTTACTTTCCGAGATGGCGATTTTTTGATGTGGCGGTTATATACATAATTGGCGCGAAAATAATCTCCATAACACAACGTGGTTCATTTCATATTTTCCAATAGAGATAATAGCCGTCTTATAGCGTTACCCTTAGCCAAGACATAAACCTTACAGTAAAATTATGGAGACTTTCCGATACGCCTTCTCTTTGGTTTATATTTTGTGGCATCTAAATTCAGCTATAATTACTTTATTTTTAATGCATAATTTAAAATTATCTTTGCAATAATTGTCGCAAACACACAAAACGTTACAAAGTATGGATTGCCTTTTCTTTTTCTTCTTCAGGTTTTCAAGTGGAGCAACCCGCGATTTGGATGTCAGCAGCCGCACGGTTACAGATCCAGTCTCTGTAACTGTCCTAATATGAATACAGGCTCCGTAAGCTGCTTCAGAGGCGTCACAAAACCCATGTAGCTCCTCTGCTACAATGTTGCTAGATAGTCCAACCCACCGAGGAACAGAGAGGCCGAACCAGCAAGGTTTCTCCGATACTCTTGCCAGTATTCCTGTAGCTCTGGCAGGAGCGGTTCATCCCAAGAACACTCTTGTTTCCATAACTCTTGGATGAATATTTTTGCTTGAATAATAACAGGCCCCACGAGGCCTAAAGGGTCAAACAGTCGGGAGACGTCTGAGAGCACTATTCGTTTGGTGACTACAGCCGCGGAGTTCCAGGTTGGAGTAGTGAATCGAAAGCTGTCGGTACTGGGTTCCCACACAAGTCCTAGCGTTTTGATGGTTGAACTAGACGAATCTAACTCTAGGATCGACCGATCGTCCCTCAACTGCTCAGGCACGTTCTGTAGGAGCTCCTTACTGTTGGAATTCCACTTGCGAAGTAAAAATCCTGCTGACTGTAAAAGCTCGACCAGCTGTTGGATCAATTTCCTTCCATCCTTCACGTCGTCTACACCTGAGAGCATATCGTCCACGTAGAAGTCCTGCTTGAGCACCTTAGCAGCATCTGGATGCGTTTCTTCTCTTTCCTCGGCTAAACTTTGCAGGCATTTTGTGGCCAGATACGGCGCAGACGCGGTACCGTACATAACGGTCGTCAATTCGAAAGTACGGATTGGCTCTTCGATAGAATCTCTCCACAAGATCCATTGTAGCGGTTGATCCGTTGCCTGAACTCGAACCATTCGGTACATCTTGGCGATGTCGGCTACTATTGCAAATCGGTGGATACGGAAGCGTAACGTGATACTGAGGAGGTCTTCCTGAACAACGGGACCGACCATCAATCCGTCGTTCAAAGAAATGCCCGTAGATGTTCGACAAGAGCCATCGAAAACTACTCGGAGTTTCGTGGTGGTACTGTCCGGCTTTAGACCAGCGTGGTGCGGTGAATAAAATGTCTTCCCTGTGGCGGTATCATCGATGACCTCTTTCATGTGGCCGAGAGTTTGGTATTCGTGGATAAACTGGGAATACAGCGTCTTCAGGTCTGGGTTAGCTGCAAATCGTCGTTCGAGTCCCATGAACCGTTTGAGAGCAGTTGCCATTGAATCTCCCAATTTGCTGATAACGTATTCCTTCTTTGGCAGTACCACAACAAATCTGCCATTCTCGTCTCTTACTGTAGTCTCCTTGAAAAACTGTTCGCAGGTGGTTTCTTCGACGGAATTGCTACTGGCGGTTCGACCGGTCTCCAATTCCCAAAATCTGGTGAGCTGCTCTTTGATTTCCGCCGTCGAGCACACATGAACCAGTGAACATGGCTCGCTATTTGTACTGTTGGGAACTCTTCCCGAGACTATCCACCCAAACACCGTATTCTGCAGAGTCGGTCCTGATGGTGTAGCCTTTTGTCGTTCATCTTTCAGCAAGTCCATGTAATATTCAGTTCCGATAATCAAATCGACCGGACCAGGCTCGTGAAAACTATCAACTATCGGCTATCAACGTCGAATCCGGAAGATCCCACTCGGCAGGATTGCAACTCGTCGTCGGAAGCAACACAGTCAGCTTTGGCAGCACATGGAACTGCATCTCTTCAGTGAATGGCGAAATGATCCTAGATCTAGGACCGACCTCTGCACTAACTAATTTGGTGGAAACCGATCGAGCTGATCCAATCCCTTGAACCGATAAATTCGTAGGAGTCTCACGGAACTGCAGCTTGCTCGCAAAACTGGCAGTCATTAGACAGTGCTGGGAACACGAGTCTAGCAGAGCTCGTGCCAGCGTCGCTCTACCAAAATGATCTTTGATTGTAACGAGAGCGGTAGACAGAAGTATATTGTGTGTAGGTGTGATGGGGAGTGCGACATAATTTTGACTTATGGTGGGCGTGTTGGTGGCTGGAGGTGTGTTGTTTGTGCGCTGCGAGCTGGCAGTGGTGGTGTGTGTCTTGGTGCGAATTGTTTTGCTTAGCCTTTGGCGGTCGCGATTGGTCGTCTTGTGTCGGAGGTTTCGGCTGCGAGTGTGGAACGGAGGATCTGGATAGTCCATGCAGCATGGAATGGTGCTTCTGTTGACAATGACGGCAGACCCCTCTCTCGCAGGAATTTGCTTAATGTCCGACCGTTGGGCGAGCGCTGCTGTCCAACGCGAACTCACATTAGCAATTTTTAATTATAATTTCATGAGAAAAAACGTTACCTTTCTTGTAGTAATCTGAGGCAAAACTCAGAAGTTGGACGCTATGACCAGTTTTTGGTCGAAAGAACTAAATCAGAGATACCGAAAAGAACTATTAAACAAAATTAAGCTAAACTCACACTTCACTAAATCACCTTTATAACTCTTAACTTAGTCTCAAAAAAACGAATTTAAGCACTGCGAAACGCGTCCAGAACTTCTGGATACCAGCCGAACTGTTAACGAAATGAGCGAGTAGTTCAAATTCCTCGTCTATGAAACCTCTGTTCGACAAAGACCTGAGGCGGTTACTTTCCGAGATGGCGATTTTTTGATGTGGCGGTTATATACATAATTGGCGCGAAAATAATCTCCATAACACAACGTGGTTCATTTCATATTTTCCAATAGAGATAATAGCCGTCTTATAGCGTTACCCTTAGCCAAGACATAAACCTTACAGTAAAATTATGGAGACTTTCCGATACGCCTTCTCTTTGGTTTATATTTTGTGGCATCTAAATTCAGCTATAATTACTTTATTTTTAATGCATAATTTAAAATTATCTTTGCAATAATTGTCGCAAACACACAAAACGTTACAAAGTATGGATTGCCTTTTCTTTTTCTTCTTCAGGTTTTCAAGTGGAGCAACCCGCGATTTGGATGTCAGCAGCCGCACGGTTACAGATCCAGTCTCTGTAACTGTCCTAATATGAATACAGGCTCCGTAAGCTGCTTCAGAGGCGTCACAAAACCCATGTAGCTCCTCTGCTACAATGTTGCTAGATAGTCCAACCCACCGAGGAACAGAGAGGCCGAACCAGCAAGGTTTCTCCGATACTCTTGCCAGTATTCCTGTAGCTCTGGCAGGAGCGGTTCATCCCAAGAACACTCTTGTTTCCATAACTCTTGGATGAATATTTTTGCTTGAATAATAACAGGCCCCACGAGGCCTAAAGGGTCAAACAGTCGGGAGACGTCTGAGAGCACTATTCGTTTGGTGATTACAGCCGCGGAGTTCCAGGTTGGAGTAGTGAATCGAAAGCTGTCGGTACTGGGTTCCCACACAAGTCCTAGCGTTTTGATGGTTGAACTAGACGAATCTAACTCTAGGATCGACCGATCGTCCCTCAACTGCTCAGGCACGTTCTGTAGGAGCTCCTTACTGTTGGAATTCCACTTGCGAAGTAAAAATCCTGCTGACTGTAAAAGCTCGACCAGCTGTTGGATCAATTTCCTTCCATCCTTCACGTCGTCTACACCTGAGAGCATATCGTCCACGTAGAAGTCCTGCTTGAGCACCTTAGCAGCATCTGGATGCGTTTCTTCTCTTTCCTCGGCTAAACTTTGCAGGCATTTTGTGGCCAGATACGGCGCAGACGCGGTACCGTACATAACGGTCGTCAATTCGAAAGTACGGATTGGCTCTTCGATAGAATCTCTCCACAAGATCCATTGTAGCGGTTGATCCGTTGCCTGAACTCGAACCATTCGGTACATCTTGGCGATGTCGGCTACTATTGCAAATCGGTGGATACGGAAGCGTAACGTGATACTGAGGAGGTCTTCCTGAACAACGGGACCGACCATCAATCCGTCGTTCAAAGAAATGCCCGTAGATGTTCGACAAGAGCCATCGAAAACTACTCGGAGTTTCGTGGTGGTACTGTCCGGCTTTAGACCAGCGTGGTGCGGTGAATAAAATGTCTTCCCTGTGGCGGTATCATCGATGACCTCTTTCATGTGGCCGAGAGTTTGGTATTCGTGGATAAACTGGGAATACAGCGTCTTCAGGTCTGGGTTAGCTGCAAATCGTCGTTCGAGTCCCATGAACCGTTTGAGAGCAGTTGCCATTGAATCTCCCAATTTGCTGATAACGTATTCCTTCTTTGGCAGTACCACAACAAATCTGCCATTCTCGTCTCTTACTGTAGTCTCCTTGAAAAACTGTTCGCAGGTGGTTTCTTCGACGGAATTGCTACTGGCGGTTCGACCGGTCTCCAATTCCCAAAATCTGGTGAGCTGCTCTTTGATTTCCGCCGTCGAGCACACATGAACCAGTGAACATGGCTCGCTATTTGTACTGTTGGGAACTCTTCCCGAGACTATCCACCCAAACACCGTATTCTGCAGAGTCGGTCCTGATGGTGTAGCCTTTTGTCGTTCATCTTTCAGCAAGTCCATGTAATATTCAGTTCCGATAATCAAATCGACCGGACCAGGCTCGTGAAAACTATCAACTATCGGCTATCAACGTCGAATCCGGAAGATCCCACTCGGCAGGATTGCAACTCGTCGTCGGAAGCAACACAGTCAGCTTTGGCAGCACATGGAACTGCATCTCTTCAGTGAATGGCGAAATGATCCTAGATCTAGGACCGACCTCTGCACTAACTAATTTGGTGGAAACCGATCGAGCTGATCCAATCCCTTGAACCGATAAATTCGTAGGAGTCTCACGGAACTGCAGCTTGCTCGCAAAACTGGCAGTCATTAGACAGTGCTGGGAACACGAGTCTAGCAGAGCTCGTGCCAGCGTCGCTCTACCAAAATGATCTTTGATTGTAACGAGAGCGGTAGACAGAAGTATATTGTGTGTAGGTGTGATGGGGAGTGCGACATAATTTTGACTTATGGTGGGCGTGTTGGTGGCTGGAGGTGTGTTGTTTGTGCGCTGCGAGCTGGCAGTGGTGGTGTGTGTCTTGGTGCGAATTGTTTTGCTTAGCCTTTGGCGGTCGCGATTGGTCGTCTTGTGTCGGAGGTTTCGGCTGCGAGTGTGGAACGGAGGATCTGGATAGTCCATGCAGCATGGAATGGTGCTTCTGTTGACAATGACGGCAGACCCCTCTCTCGCAGGAATTTGCTTAATGTCCTGGACGCAGACAGTTTCGACACAATCTGTGTTTAGCGACAGCCTCGACACGATCTGGATCGTTCATCCCTTGAAATGCAGAACACTGGAAAGCAGGATGCCACGATTCACTGCAGAATGCGCATCTGTTTGACGTTCTCACCACTGTGTGAAAGACAGCTGGTTTCGAGGAACGATGATCGACGAAGTTGGATTTAGCAGGAGCCACTGACTGGAGTACATCACAATGATTGCGCAAGAAGCCGAGCATAGCAGTATACATGGGTACATCTTTTGAGTTGTGATGAGTTTCCCACTGACGCAGCCTGGCGGAATCGAGTTTAGAACACAACATGTATGCGAGAATGGTGCTCCACTCGAAGGTGGTTTGCCCAATCTTGTCCAGCATCTGAAGGTTTTTCTCAAACTCACTAATGAGACTGTTGAGTTTTTCATAGCTCTATCTCTTGAGCCCTTCTGTAGCGAACAGTGCGTCTAGATGAGCCTTCACAATCAACTTCTTGTTTTCATAACGGTTCGCTAACATTTCCCACGCAACGTTGTAGTTTACGGCTGACAAGCCCACAGAACTAATCTCCTGCAATGCGTCTCCTGATAACGATGATCTCAAGTAGGTGAAACGGTCCATGTCGGTCAACTGAGGATTGTTGTGAATGAGGCTTTGAAAGGTGTCGCGAAAAGTTACCCACTCGAAGATCTTACCACTGAACGACGGATTTCAGGTAGCTTCACTTTTGAAAATGTCGGCGTTGGGTGCACACCGAAAACATCATCTCCTGCAATTGACGAATGGGGACCTCTTTGTGATGGTGGCGTTGGTGGGGGTAGGAAATGTGGTAGCAAAGTCACAAGCGCCGCCTGCAGTGCGTAGAGTCGATCACGAAATTCCTGCATAATACGATCATTTTCATCGTCCATATGTTCCAACGCCTCCTGCTTCAAGTCTGGGTCAGATTTAGCATGTTTCTGGACCTCAACATCTTCCAGCAGCAACTCAAGCTTACTCCGAACCACAAGAAAATCCTTGAAATCTTCCTCAAGTCCATGCAGCCGAAGGTTGACTTGCCCGCTATCAGTCTCCTGGTCGTATTTCTGGAGAAAATGTTGCACGCTGTCGAAAACCTTCACTATCTGGTGTTCCCGCTTACGAAGAGATCTAAGTTCTGCCATTTTGAATCACTGCACTTGGACTGCACTCACCACACCGTTCACAAAATTCAAACCGTTTAACTGAAACAGCCACTGCACTCTTTAAAAATAAATTGACTGATCGACTCGACGTTCCACACTACTAATTCGTGAAACCGAAAATTGACTGAAAAGCCAAACTGCAACAGAGGGAAACCAGACGGGAGGAAAGCAACAGGCGAAAAATCCAGCGGAACTTTCGAGACTAACTTTTATCAGGGACACACTTGCCAAAAACAAAATGCTCGCATTATCTTAATTATTTATTTTCCAGCCAACACAACATAACATGCGCCACATGCAAATGCGCCACCACACAAATATCATGCGCTATACTCCCTTTAATTCCGCTCGGAATCCCTGTCCGGGATAAATCTGCCATTGCACGATGACCGCCTAATTGTTGTCGCCACGGATTAGCTGCTGGAGAAACACGCGCTCCGATCCGCGATGGCGCCGAAGTCTTCTCATGATGGCATCAACTGGCGTCGAAAATGGTGATGCTCTTCTTCGTGCACTATCACCAGCCGCTAACAAATATCACTTGGCGGTCTGCGCATAGGGGTCAATGCCCGCTTGTAAAGTTCACTGACCGCACTTCAATCACGGAGATTGTCCACCGTTTTTAAACTGTCTTTTAGAAAGTGTCCGAGAATCACTTCACTGCATCTAAATCCGGTTCGAAGGACCAATGTTCGCGCGCGCAAATCTGGATTCTTCGGACACTTCTAACTCACATATAACTTCTCTAACGAAAAAAGCACTTTATTGCGCGAAGTAAAAAACTTTATTATCGGCGAACGAAAGACGTGTGTATCACGCGACGGTTTATTGGATCTGATTTGATCTTATATGTACATGGTACAGCTGACCGGCTATCGTGAGAAGTACGAAGCAAAAGGCCTATTCGCACCTCTTCGATCTACTACCTGCTCTCGTGAAGCGAGACAGGCCAAGAATAACCGTGGTTAGGAATCAGATCGAAGAATCAGGTTACAAAGTAGGCATTTTTCATGACAGGCGACCAAGCAGCAATTTTGCTAGTATGAAAAGGCACGTGGTTTATACGCTTTCAAAATTCTTTTTTTTCCTTCGAGTCGCCATATTGTTTTTGGGAAGCCTTTCAGTTTACACGCTTTCATTCTTTCCTTATTTTGGTTACCGCGTGCGGGATTCTAACTGGATTCTTTTTACAATAACCGGCGGGATCGCCAATGTAAGAATTTGATTTTGCCAATGCTCAATCTACTATTAAATTTATTCTACATTATTTTCACATCAATAGACCTTTCTCGTCAAAAAATTTTATGTGCAGAGCAGCTTCCGTTTTCATCGCTGGATCAATTCTGAATACTGTCACGTTAATTTGGTGTCTCTAACTATTGAAAAAATCAAAAATTCTTCGAACTGCCCATTTTACTCTGTATTCCCCTGTCCTATTTTACCTCGATTCTCCATACTTTTACACCATTTGGATGAACTTCGAGTGGGGAATATGAAATAAAGTTACGGCGGGTAGCTTATAACAAAGTTCCAGTAGCCTACCGCTCGCCGGCATCTATTTTAATCTGGCTATTCGCCGTTTTGTTTACTGGGTATGAACTCCAAGAGTTCATTCCAATTTGTCAAAAACATTGTTTTGACGTAGATGAACCCCAAAACAGTGTTGCAGAATATACCGATTCATCGATATCTAAACCGATTTTTAATTTCAATTCCAATAAAGTTATTAAAATACCGATTTCTTTTTTCTTACCAAAAAATAACGATTTTCATATAATACGATCAATTAATATTACGTATGGGCCTTTTTAGAAAATGTCTTCACATTTCCACATCAAATCATCCGGAAATTGATTTAGCAATCTGCCAGGTTACTATCAAAATTTCAAATGAAGCTCAACAACCGATTCTGAAATCGATTGAACTCGGTAGGTTTGATTACATAACATTAGAATGATCTATTATTTAAAACCAATAATTTGCAGGTAACTTTTAGTTAGCATACATCTTCACACCGATAAATACCTATTTTTTATTTAGAACTATACCGATATTAGATTTGTTCCAGTACCAGTAGAAAGTGGAAGTACTTCGGAGCAAACAGAGAGAAAATCGTTCCTATGTTCTCTTCTCTTTTTTCTTCTTCCGTTAGCAAGCTGGAGTAAAAAGTAAGTATTTTTTGCTTCTGTTTGCTCCGGAGCAACTTCTGTGTACTAGAACAAACTTATTATACAAAACCATCTGACAACGCTGCTCTAAAGTGAAAAGTGCTCTTCAAACATCGATGACATCTTTTTTGTTTTTTTTCCTGTTTTCTCTACCTATCTGTTATGTATTTCATCCTGCCAAGGAATCCAAAAACATCAGCTGTCTCCCGTTTCCCGAGAGTTCGCCGACCAGTTTTGCATTCAAACTGAAGAAAAAATTACAGTTTAACTTCACCAGGCACAATCATCAGAATGAGATGCAGGAAAATATTTTCATTTTACCGTTCAGTATGAGAAACATTTTACAAATGATAATCGTGTATGCCCAAAAGGTATTTGTGCGGATCTGCGAATCCGGTTTTTGTGTAATAATTCAACCAAAGGTTATAATGTAGCAGCGGTGAAGAGTAATTACAATCATACGGCTTCATCCCACCCCGGCAGCAGATGAGCGCTGGCGAATGTTCTCAGCCACCTGGAGGAGGAGGTTCAGCGCGGGAGAAATGTTACCAGACATCTCCGATCTGGTGTCTGGACTTTTTTGATAATTTCATAGAGATTGGGTGTGCAGATTGGCGGTTGGAGTTCTGGGAGGGAACGACTGGTAACTTTAAGGTAAATTGTATGGAGTCGCTTGTTTTTTATTACAAGTATTGACGGACGTTTCATTGCAGGGTATATATGAAGCCGAAAACACCCACAACAATGAGGTAACTAACATAAAGCTCGCCGGTGACAAAGTGATATTCGCACGGTTGAGTGGACGAATCGATTCTCTGAGACTGGAAACGTACACGCAAGGTTGTCAGATCGATTGGGGTTTTACGTCTGCATATGGGTGAAGTAAGTTCTATGTTTGAAGCAATTTATTTTAAAATACTGTGTATTTAATTTTCAGTCTGCAATAAGTATGTCATCAAGTGCCTTAATTCTTATTCTTTTTTAGCCCACGTACGCACCGGTTCGGCAGGAAGCATTAGTTTATTTCAGCAATCCGTCCACAACGTTGCCAGCTCAACATAACGCATCCGAGGAGGAGCATCGATGTATTCTGGAGTTTCACCAGCAGGGTTACCGGTGACATGTTTGGATGTGGCGGGCGGTACAGTCATGACTTGCAGCCAGGGCCACACTGTTAAAGTGTTCCGACTCGATAGCCACCTATTGCAGTTCACCCTAAAAGGCCATTGCGGTCCTATCACATGTATTTTCATAGACCAGTGGCAGGCCGAGATGGGCGCATCTGGTCGCCAGGATGGTGTGCTATGTGTGTGGGGCTTGAACTAGAACAGCTCCTACAAGACAATGGTTACGAGAGTGTTCAGCAGGCCGTTGGTAAGGGACTGGATAATTTTTATAGTGTCGATTTTTGATAACAGGGCCATTTAATGGCGCCGCAATTAAATATAGAAAGTTACTAAATACATTTTGATAATAAACAAGACTTCTATTTACATTGCTTTCAATCAGATAATTTATGTTAGAACTTGCTTTTCCTCTTCTATTTTCCCATTACCGCCTCCAGTGACCGCGTGGATGCTTTCGGTCACGGTAGAATCCTTAATTTTTCGTTTTCGCCTGCTACCATTCCTTGACTTTTCGTGCAGCTTCTTGTGTCCCATCAAATGACTATGTTCAACGAATCTTTTTCCACACTATTCACAGCCATGGGGTCGTTCGCCAACATGCCTGCGATTATGCTGGGTCAAATGTGCTCTTCGAAGAAACTCCTGCCCGCAGAGGTCACATTTGTACGCGCGTTCGTTTGTATGGATTTGCATGTGCCGAGTCATGTGAGAATATTTTTTAAACCCGCCACCACAGACTTCACGTCTGAATTCTCGATCTTTGCTGTGGATAAGTTTGTGCTGCGTAAGTTCTTTAGATTCAAGAAACTTTCTACCACAGATGTCGCAACTAAATATTTGATCCGCAAGATTCATATCGATGTGAACACGCTGGTGACGTTTTAAACTGCTGCTTTCCACGTAGCCTTTGCCACAGATATCACACTTATACGGACGCTCGCCAGTATGCATGTGCATGTGGCGAGTGAGTTCAGCACTAGTTATGAATTCTTTGCCACAAATATCGCACTCTCCGAAAAACGGGTTCTCAAAAAATCTAACTTATTTTCGAAGCATATGAATTCATGAAGCGGAATAAGCATATCATAACAACTTACCGTTCACCTATCTCCACCTTAGCGTCCTATCACATGTATTTTCATACACCTGTGGCAGGCCGAGATGGGCGCATCTAGTTGCCATTGCCAGGATGGTGTGCTATGTGTGTGGGACACATTTAGGTTCACTAGTCGTATGGGACGACAGCTCGGGAAGTCAGGCTTGACTGTTCCAATTCACAACTAAGTCCGAAGATTATGCTACCTGCCAGTGGTTCGGTAATTTGTGACTACGGAAATCAAATGTGAATCGTTCGTTTCCCACCTGTGGCGGCGGAAAAGTGGTTCGGTCCGGGGAATCGTAATGGGCCAGCTAAAGAAAACAAATGTACAGCAGCAGCCTCTGAACGAAGCCATTGCTAGCACGAGTCTTTGATTTGGAAGGATAGTTGCTGAGGACCATTCTCACAATAGTATAAAAGTTCTAAATTCTAACCTCAAAAACAGACAACAATAAAATGTATTTCTTTCAGAGTTGATAATATCCATTACATGATAAAATGCGCTGATGGGTTAGGCTTTGGATTCGGCTATGTCATCGTCATTGAAGCTAGATCATAGAATCATGTTAATTTGACAGACTGCAAGTGTTATTAGTAGCACAAACAGCTAGCAGCCCAGCTAGTATTGTTCTTTCTGCTTGCAACCAACCTGGTTATATGATGTCAATGCTAAATACGCTGTTACAACTGTATGATCGCTATACTGTCCCATTTGTTATGGGATTCGCTATTAACATGGGACAGTTATGCTTAGAGCATCAGATTCTAAGAGCGACCAATTTTGGCCAATCACTGGAGACAAAATCACGCGAAACAATTAATAAATTAAATTATTGCTGAGTAATTTTTGTTGTATATGAATAAAACATATCTATTTTCTCGTTACCTATGGCTAAATAACCATTAGAAAGGTTATGAGTTTATGTTGTCGCATTTTATAATCATTTATACTACTTTCAAGCGATCGATTTTCAAGATACGGCTCGCACTTTAACCACCCCTTTACCGCGCCATCAAAATATAAATAAGTCCTAATGAACTAATATTTATTAAAACATTTACTAAATAAAAACATAGACCTGATAGTTTGTTTGCAAAAAACACCGAAGCACAGTGAGTTTGTGTTAAAACTCTATCTTTGATCCTAGTGCTGCAGGATTTTGCCAACATTTATATTATTTTTATTCAAAAAAAGTATTACGTGTACACTATGTATATGGACTTCTAAATTTGGTAATTGTTACGAATCACACTCGGCCTGGCCTTGGGTACAAGATAATAACTACTTGATCTCCCACGAGCATGGTCCTGCCGGAGTGTTTGCCTTGCCCGATACCGGGGCAGCCTTTCCTAGCGAGGCTGCCTCTTGTGAATCGGAACCGCTGAACATTCCGATGAGGGTATGTCCAACGGTATTACCGACGGAGCCGATCGCTACACTACCCGCAGTAGCTGCGATTTGAGCAATTAATCCAAATGCCTGATGGGCTACCATTGGTGCAGCGACAGCCGAGTGTGACGCAGGCTGGACCATCGGCTAACTCGATTCCGGCGAGGGGGAGCGGCTGCAATTGGTGCGGACCTATGAATCGATGTATATAATTTCAAGGACATTTGCAACGCAATTACCAGAGATCACCAAAATGTTTCGTAGCTAACGTTGTAATTCAGCAAAAAAAAAAAACAAAAGTTAAATTGATCGCAACAAATAAAATCGCTTTCTTCAACGAATCGTGGACAAGAGAAATCCAAATGCCAAATTTAACGGAACATTGCCTGATGACGTCAAATAAAAATGAAAGCCTAGCGAGCTTGTTAATACAAGATATTCGCATTTAAAAGCGAACCAAATCAAGTTTCTCATACTGTGGTCGAAAACAAAAAATTCCAAGTCTATGTAAACAAGCTCTGCGAACTGTCAAAAAAGTGAGGTTAAACATTTTCATCCAATGTTCATACAGCGAGAGGTTCATTTTAGTTTGTTTACATTGCTAATGAATTTTGTACTGCGATTCACCACTTCATTTACCGCGTTGCCAAGAACTTAAGTGAAAATATTCAAAGCAGTGCTGCCCAAACGCACATTTTAAGTCCCACCATTCTTGCTGAGGTGAAAAAATATTCAACATTCTTGCATATTTCAAATTTTAAAAAATCATTAAAAAATCATGATAGCTCCTAAAAATCTCATTTTTACGGAAATGTTCTTATAAATGTGTAATCTTTCGATTAAAAATAAGAAAAACAGGTGTTAGGTCAGACGAGAAAGGTCTATTTGTTCAAACTTTTTCTAGGTTTTCCACGATACACAAAACTCTCACCGAAATACACGCTTGCTTGGAATTTTTTTTATTTGTGATCATTTATCATTATTTCCGAAAATGTGGTGGGGGAGCGGAGTTACCCTTTAGACTCCCCCTCCTTCCCTCTGGCTCCGTGCCAGTGTGAACTTCAGTCTGATTTGTCCTAATCTTTAGTTAAAATATAGGTTGCCTGAAACTCACTCAATTGCAATGAATGTGATCCGTCAGTGCAATAGTACACTGTAAATAATCTACACATTGTTTTGAAGGGATTTGACACATAAGATTTAAGTTTCATGCCACACTGAGAATTCAAGAACTTTCCATTTAACCCTTAATAAAATTTCACTTCAAAAATAAGTGTACTATCCTATGACATGATCGACTGTCGTCACATTTAAATTTTAAGTGTAAGCGTATTAAAGCGTAAATATGTTGCCCATGAAATCTATGTTTTTTGACAATTGCGGCAACATTAAGTGTCACGTCAATTAAATTTTAAGTGTCAGCGTATTGAATCATAAATGTTTTGCCAATGGCCCTTATTACCGTTCTCACTTCCACGTTCACTTTCACTTCACCTACACGTCACTTCACTTGTTTGTACCTGTTACCGTTGTCACCGACAGTGAAGTGATGAAAATGAACACCGTGAAGTGAGAGTGATAGGAGGTTCGGAATAACCAATATACGTGATGTTTATAATTGCCTGCTCTGTCAATTTGTTTTGTTTTGCTCAGAAAAATATCGACGGAAAAGGATTAAAATGAGTGTTGAATTGTGGTTTGATACCGTGAAGACGAGGAGGATTATACCGTCCTGGCAGCGGAACGTAGACGGATAAGAGATAAATCAAATCCGCTGGATCAAACTGAAAAATCGTAAGTATATGGAATAGTTTAGTTTTATGGTGTAAAGAACAAATCACTGAACAAAACAAATTTGCTTAATTTTTTTTGCAGATTCATTCAATTATTCAGGATTTCTAAGGATATTTTTAAATATTAATTGGATATTAACGATACTAAAATCAACCCTGTTCAACAATCTACGTCGGTTCCTCCAATGATTATGCTGGCAGCTTCATTAAGATTTTTGCAGAAGGGAACTATCAGAAAGGCGTAGGGAACGATCGCTTCATTGGATTGGTACAACCTACGATGTCAAAAGTTTTGAAACTTGTTTTGGGCATAATTGAAACAGAAGTCTGTCCGGCCGTCATACAGTTTCCATTCGAAGACAATGAAATAAGCGTCATTAAATTAGGTTTCTATGGAATAACTGGATTCCCAGGAGTAATCGGTTGTGTAGATGGAACCCACGTTAGCATCATTCCGCCAGTCCGCAAAAAACATCTGTTCTACAATCGCAAAGGCTTTTACAGTCTGAATGTAATATTAGTAATACTGAAATATTAAGTTTTATACATTTAATACATTTAGATATTATACAACTACAGGTTTGCGATAATAATTTGATGATTCGGTATCTTGATGCTAATCATCTAGGTTTCTCACATGACTCGTTTGTTTGGAATGGCAGTTCTCTGAATCAGTTGCTGTTACAAAGATACAATAACGGGGAGAGGAACTCCTGGTTACTCGGTAAGAATAGAGTTATTGAAAGTATTGAAATACAGTCTGATAAGCGTACCATTCAGACAAAGAGCACAGTGTCTTGTTATAAGAAGATGTCATTTTCTTTCCTTCCCTTATACTTGCTCGATCCATGCCCACTGCCTGTTATTTCATCTTATTGTAGTCGACCGTTTTCAATGAATTCCAGGTGATGCTGGTTACCCTTTGACACCATTTTCAATCACTCCTTTCCGTACGGGTGAAAATACCACAACGACAGACGAGGTCCAACGAAATTCACTCCAAAACTCGAATCACCGTGGAAAGAGCAATTGGAGTGGTCAAGAATACCTTCCGATGCTTGCTAGCAGCAAGACAGCTGTATTATAAACCTGAAAAAGCTACACAAATTATCAACGTTTGCGTAGCCCTACATAACCTCCGCATGAAGCATAAAATGGAATACGATGAACCAGAATAACCAAATGAATGGAGAGAACGATCCAGAACTGCGCGATGTTAGTAGAAATGAGAGTGATGCGAGTAGAATCAGAGAAGAAATTATGAACAACATTTTATGAACCAAGTTGTGTATTGCATCACAGAAATAAAACCTGAATCTATACACTAATTTCACAATCTGCTATTCTTAATCGACATTCTAGCAACTCCATAACTGCAATCCAAAATACCCCCAGATGGCTATAATTCTTATTTGTACAAATTCGTGTGTTCAAGTTGTTGTATGCATTTTATAATGAAAATATAAATTATTTCGATTAAATTTATGTTTTATTGAATGACTAACAACTTACTACGGTATTTATTCGAATTTTGCGTCTTCAAAACAATGACGTTATAATACAGAAAAGCAAAGTTTAACATTGATAGTAAGACATCAATCGTCATTGTCCATCTCGTTATGACCATCTTGTGCATCAGCCGTTGTTGTCCATCCCATTTCATGGTCGAGTTTCTGCTTCTTGTATGCAAGTAGCTGTAAATGACATTGTAGTTGCTGGCTTTTATACTTCTGCTTCTCCAGCAGCAGCTGTTTCTTAAAATGGAATTTCTCCTCCTCCAGTTTAAACCGCTTCTTTTCAAGGTCAAATCGCTGTTGTTGTAAATCGTACGACTTACGTGAATATCGGGCACAATCCGATACATGCCGCTTCATCTTATTTAGATCGTTCGTCTGCTTTTCGAGCAGAGCTTTTCGGTAATTCCGATTATTCGATCGTCCGCGGCCACGAGCAGCTGGTTGACCCTTATGAGCTGCATTATCCTGCACAGACCCTTCATGGGCTGCATTATCCTGCACAGAGTCGTCTTGTGGGACATTCGGTTCCTTGCTTGGGACTTCATCGCAAGGCACAAATACTTGACATTCACCACTAGCAGGTGCACTAGGGAGTTGCACTCCAAAAACAGAACCTGAATTTAACGAATATCAATAATGGTTGTAAGTTTAAGAATAGCTGGAATGTTACCGTTGTGGTTAACCGCTCTGTCTATTGCACTTATGCACTATGAATGATGGTTTCTTCCACATCGTTGAATGAATGCAGCGTATTTGGCCCGCCACCAGTGGACACAGCCTCATTTTTATTATGCTGCAACTTTCGCTTTAGTTGCAGCTTTTTGTCGGTCCAAACCTAAAAAAAAATAAGCGAAAATATAGAATCCTGATTAATGAAAATTAAACTGTCGAAAAAGTTTTGAATAGGAGCCATTTAGATAATTCGGTTGAAACATCCGGTTCCAACAAATAATTGCATATGCATTACAGAGAACAACTGAAAGCAACAAGCCAACCTACATTTTGCCATGCTGCAACGGAACGAGTGGGAGAACACAAACTTCAAGGAGTCCGCCAGTGTCCACCATAAGGAAGTAACCGATTCCCGTGAATGAACAAATTTACTTCCTCTGGCTATTTCGGGATTTTTCTCCATAAAGGCCACGAGACAGGCAAATTGTCGCTTATTCGTCTTTTTCTTCCTACACAAGAATGAAATTTTAAAAATATTACTAAAAAGCAAAAAAGGATTGAAATTTGAACATTCTCCATTTTACGTGACTGCTTCTCACATTCGAAATCTACGATGAAAAAAATACACGGGGACTGTCATTTTTCTCGTCAAAGTGATCGTGATGTGACGTTCATAATAACACCGAGTTCATTCAAGTTGTCACTTCGGATGAACTCTTACACATTTTATCACGAAGGTGACTCCCAGAATAGGGTGTTGTTCACTTCACTTCGTTTTCACTGTGAAGTGATTCCCGTAATAAGGGCCAATTACTGTAAATAATGCACACTTCATAGAGATTCGGCAAATAAGATTTAAGTTCAAACCACATCAAAACTCAAGAATTTTCCTTTTGCCCTTTATTAATATTACACTTAAAATTTAAACGTCCTACGTGATAGCATGAATCCATTTTTTCACAATTTCGGCAACATTAAGTGTGAAAACACTTAGACTTTTTTCACAACATTGACTTGAAGAAATATGGCGTAAAATACATGCAGAAATATTTAATTCGAGATTTGCATGGCATATTCCGAAGGTTTTGCATGGTAAGTAAATTATTATAAAATGCTTGTTTACATGATTAATACATAATTTTGTTCTTACAGGTAAAGGTGCAGGTACATCGACGAACTTCATTTTAACAGGACCGAAGAGAAGGCGCGTTAGGGTAAACCATTTTTCTTTTTTTTTTTTTATTTCAATTATAGAGGTTTTAACCTTAAGGTCATTCGCCTCTTCGGGTTAGAAAAATCTCTTAGGAAAAATTTCTAACCCTATGTGCGGGGTCGGGACTCGAACCCAGGTGCGCTGCGTACAAGGGAATCGATTTACCAATACGCTACGCCCACTCCCCACCATTTTTCTTCATTTTAATGCATGTAAGAATAACACATTAACATATTTGTTCTTACTTTTGAGAAAATATATTTAGTTATAAGTTTAGTTGTAGTTTTTAAATTAAAATAAAAAATATTTTACTAAACCAAAAAATCTTTTCATATGCATACAAATGTTTCTCCATTTGAAAATTAACATTTTTGTACATGTCTTTTAAAAGGAATGATTTAAGTTGATGCATATTTGTATGGCTTGTATCAACAGTGTATTACTTGACGAATTGAATTGTTATCGACGCATTGAAAAATATAATTATATATAGCAATAGCAAACCGTCCGTATTAGGACAAATACATAATGGAAAAAATTAAAGGTTGTGTACAAGACACGACCGCAGTTACATTGAAAATGCAGCATTATTAACCCTTAAAGGCGCAAAAAATTTTTTTATATTCGTCCTAATAAGGACAGTTTGCTAATAACCCTAATAGAATCTTTTGAAACAATTCGAACCATGTCGCGCCGGCGATTCGTTTCTGCTGCATATACACAGACGAACATTCCTCTTTCGCACAAGGCGATCTCTTTTATTAACTTTTTGGTGCAGACGGATCCTTTTGTGCGACAAATAAAAATATTTTCATCATTCTTTTTGGAGTGGCTTTCGCTTAGTCGCAGGGTTGCAACATTCACTGATTTCCTTAAAGGTTCAGAAAAACTATCGGGTTGGCAGATTATTTTGAAGAACATTTGCATATATTATGATTCACTGGTAAAGGTACAGAATTACCAAGCACAATCTTAATACAAGTTAATAAAAGGAATATATAATGGAAAAACAATTTATTTGCGCCTTTAAGGGTTAATAATGCTGAATTTTCAATGTAACTGCGGTCGTGTCTTGTACACAATCCTTAAATTTTTTTGTTATAAACCGTTTTGGACACACCCTGAGTCAGGAACTGTAGTCGTAAAGCAACTTTTTCTGAATAATCAGAAACATTTTCTGTATAAAATGAGCAGAGTCTTTTGTCGTGACTAACGACTTACCTTTGAATATACGGGACCCTTTTCAAAATTTCGGAAGAAAAATTATGTGAGATTTTGAACGTTTATATCTTTTGTTGTACTGAATGGATTTAATCAATTTCTTCGGCATTTTGTCGAAAATATTTGTAGCAATATTATATTAAATTTTGGAATAAGTAGGACATTCATTATCAATGGAAAAATAGTGTTTTGAAAAATCTTTCGAAAACGACTCGGAAAAGTGAAAATTTTCAGCCCATCCCGCACAGAGCCGTAAATATGGTGACCCAACCGAACAATAAAATAACGAAAAGTTTATATATAGGTCCACTACATGTTTGTTCCTATGATTATTCGTATTGGGTTGCTTCACGAGAGCAGTTGGTGGGAGAAAGCCGGCATATTAGTTTTGGTTATGTCATTAGAAGCCGGATGGAAAGGAAAGGCTCATGGTCGCACAAGAACGAGCGAGAATGCGATAGTAGTACAAATTAGCGAAAGCGTTACGTACATTTTGAACCTTAATAACTTTCCTTCTACTAAACGGATTGATAATCTTGTTTCATAAATCGGAAGGAAAACGTTCAACGCTTGCTACAGATACGTTGTTTGCTATATAAAATTTATTTAAATAGTTTAAAAACTACTTTAAATGAGAATCAACATTAATGATAAAACCTATAAATAGGGGTGTCGCTGCTTTTCTCAGAGCCAGACGTGTGTAAGACGCAGTGCATAACAGACGTGTGTGGTCGTGAGAAGCTGCATCGGACGACCAATCAAATCGGCTACCACCGGAGAGAAGAAGAAAAACGTTTGTGGAGGTGGTGGCGGTGAGAAGGCCAAAAAGCCAAAGGCTAAGAAACGCAGTCACTGAAAAAGCGGTAGCAACTGCCACTAAAAATGCCACCAAAACATCGAAGGCTGCAGCGAACAAGCCGAAGCCCCGAAAGCCAAAGAAGGCCGCCAAACGTGCCAAGAAAGCTGCCCGAAGAAGATAAGTAAATTCACGCGTCTCTAATGTTGCCAACAGTCCTTTTCAGGACTAACAAAATACTTGTAAAGAATTAGTGGCGTTTTTTTTCCATTAGCGCTGTTAATTGTAGCTGGATTTGTGCCATAGTTATATGCAAACCGTCCTTAGGATGAATCTATAATGGAAAAAGAATTTTATTAGGAAGTTCCTTTTATTAATTTGTATAATTAAAAATAATTATATAAGAACATATTTTTAAAATTAATCTACAAACCCGAAGATTTTTGCAATTCCTTCCAAAAAAATCAGTGCATGTGGCACATCGCCCACTAAGCGAAAGCTACACCAAAACGAATGATGAAAACAATTTCATTTATCGCACAAAAGGCTGGCCTTCCATCTGCAACGAAAAGTTAATAAATAGGAACGCCTTGATGCAAAGCGTACTCATTCGGTGTGAGCTGCGAAAGGGGAATGTTCATATGTATGTACGCAGTAGCAACAAATCGTCTACAAGGTTTGAATCGTTTCAAAAGATTCTCGTCTTGTATCAACATAGTTATCTACAAACCGTCCTTATTAGGACGAATGCAAAATGGAAAAAGAATTTAATTAGAAAGTTTCTTTTATTAACTAGTATTAAGTTCACGCTTGTTAATTCTGTACTTTTACCAGTGACTCATAAGAAAATATTTTTCTAATCTACAAATCTGAAGATTTATGCAAATCCTTTCAAGAAAATCAGTGAATGTGGCAACTCTGCCACTAAACGAAAGCTACACCAAAACGAATGATGAAAATATTTTCATTTATCGCACAAAAGCATGGCTTTCCATCTGCAACGAAAAGTTAATAAATAGGAACGCCTTGATGCAAAGCGTACTCATTCGATGTGGGCTGCGAAAGGGGAATGTTCATATGTATGTACGCAGTAGAAACAAATCGTCGACAAGGTTTGAATCGTCATTCGTAACCCAACTTTGTACCGGGAAACAAGTGCTTTTTGTTCTCTCCGGTGTGGTTTAGTTTTACGGTAGTACGAAGGTGCTTGCTGTGGCAGAGGCTGCAGTAAAGCATTACTAATAAACAGTCCCGCGAGTGATAATTATTACCTGCGATATCGGTTAAAGTAGTGCAGTGAAGTGCGTTACTAAACAGTTTTCTTACCTGAAAGACGGCTTTGTTTAGACGAGCTATACCAGCTCTCTACTGTGTGAAGGTCACGCGGGTGACGGATAAAACAAACGAAGGATCAATTCACCTACCAACTCGTCAGGAACCAACTGGTGAAGTGTTTCGTTTTTTACTTTTCTTATCGATTTTTTTATTATTGTTTTTGATTTTTTATTTTGATTTAAATTAAATAGTGCGGTCGAGCGTGTTGCTCCCGCAACCAAATGGAACAAACAGAAGGATCACCCTCCGAAGACGAATGTTATGGGGAAGAAGAACGTATATCTGATACTGAGACAGATAATGTTATGGTCGATCCACTTCCCCCACTTTCCCCCAATGTCTCACTGCCCCCCCGAGTCAAGGTTTACCAGGATGGATCCGCTGGTCCTTGGGTGGTATACTTTCGGCCCAAAAATAAACCGTTAAACAGCATAACTGTTGCACGGGAGCTGACAAAACGTTACTCGGCTGTAACCGAGATTAAAAAGGTTCAGTCAGATAAACTGCGCGTAGTCGTTACTGACTTGAAACAGGCCAATGATATCGTTAGCAATAGCCTCTTTACGCTGGAGTATCGCGTCTATATCCCTTCTCGTGATGTGGAGATCGACGGTGTGGTAAGTGATGCGGGTCTAACTATCGATGATCTGATGAATGATGGGGCTGGCCGCTTTAAGGACCCTAACCTTCAATCAGTTAAGATTTTGAAGTGCAAGCAATTGCACTCAAAGTCCATCGAAGATGGTAATTACTATCCATCAGACTCGTTTCGCGTAACCTTCGCCGGATCTGCACTTCCGAGCTACGTTGAAGTGGGAGGAGCTCGTCTACCTGTACGCCTGTTTGTACCGCGGGTCATGAATTGTTCCAATTGCAAGCAGCTAGGTACCACGGCCACCTACTGTAGCAACAAGCAACAGTGCGGTAAATATGGGGAACGCCATGCGGATGATACTTGCAGTAGGCCCGCTGAGAAGTGTGTTTACTGTGGGGAGAATCCGCATGCACTTTTGACATGCCCAACGTACAAACTTCGCGCGGATAAACTGAAGCGATCCGCCAAAGATCGCTCCAGACGCTCTTACGCAGAAATGCTTAAAAGAGCTGTTCCACTTATCTCCGAAAACCCATTCGCTATCTTGCCAACTGACGATAACGCCTCTAACGACCCTTGCGAGGGGCATTCTTTGGCTCCGCTTGGAAACTCTAGGAAAAGACGTAATCAAAACTCACCTGAACTTCCTCGTAAGGGTCCTAGGTTGTCCCAAACAAGGGTACAAAATAAAAATAATTCATCAACTGGAAGTGCTGGTAAAAATCCGAAGATAATACCTCCTGGTTTTGGGAAATTGAGATACAACCAGGAGTTCCCAGCACTCCCAGGGGCACCAAAAATCCCAAGTGCTCCAATTTTACAGTCAGAAACTCAACCTAAAACGGGATTCCTTAAATTTTCTGACATTGTGGACTGGATATTCACAGCTTTCAACATTACCGATCCTATGAAAAGCTTGCTGGTTGCTATTCTACCAACAGTAAGAACATTTTTAAAACAGTTGACTGAACAATGGCCCCTCCTTACAGCGATCGTATCCTCCGATGGCTAACTTATTAGACGGAATTAGTGATCTGATCACTGTTTTACAGTGGAACTGCAGAAGTATTATCCCCAAAATTGATTCATTAAAACACTTGCTAAATTACAATCATTGTGATGCATTTTCCCTATGTGAAACATGGCTAACTTCTAATACAAACCTCAACTTCCCCGATGTTAACATTATCCGCTTGGATCGAGAAGACTCATATGTGGGGGGGGGGGTACTTTTAGGGATCAAAAAGTGCTACTCCTTCAATCGAATCAACCTCCCTTCGACGCCAGGCATTGAAGTTGTCGCTTGTCAAACAACAATCAAAGGCAAAGATCTTTGCATTGCTTCTATTTACATTCCTCCTAGGGCCATGATGGGATATCGAAGATTCTCCAACGTGATTGAACACCTTCCCTCGCCCCGCCTGCTTCTTGGAGACTTTAACTCTCACGGTACGGGGTGGGGCTGTCTATACGACGATAATCGATCTTCGACAATTCAAGACCTTTGCGACAACTTCAATATGACAATTCTGAACACAGGGGAAATGACACGGATTCCTAGACCACCTGCGCAAGCAAGTGCACTGGACATATCTTTATGCTCGACATCACTACGGTTAGATTGCAAGTGGAAGGTAATATCTGATCCCCACGGTAGTGACCAATTACCAATTGTAATTGCAATTCACCACTGGTTCAAGACCATCGGCACCAATCAATGTTCCCTATGACCTCACACGAAACATTGATTGGAAGAGCTACGCTGCTGAAATATCCAAAACTGTCGATTCAACACAGGTACTTCCCCCGGAGGAAGAATATAAGTTTTTGTCCAACTCGATTCTCGATAGCGCGATTCAAACTCAGACGAAACGAGTACCCGACGTGAACACCCAAAAACGTTCTCCCAACCCGTGGTGGGACAAAGAGTGCTCAGACGTGTACGCGGAGAAAGCTGCCGCGTATAAAACCTTCCGGAACGACGGGTTAGTTGCTAGTTATCGAGTGTACGCGATATTAGAAAAGCGAATGAAAAATTTAATGAAAGCTAAGAAACGCAGTTACTGGCGCCGGTTTGTCGACGGGTTAACAAGAGAAACATCGATGAGCACTCTTTGGGGCACGGCCCGACGTATGCGAAACCGAAACAGTACTAACGAGAGCGTGGAATATTCAAACCGTTGGATATTCGATTTCGCCAAGAAGGTTTGTCCGGATTCCGCCCCGGCACAGAAAATCTACCGCGCCGCGTCGCCTTACAATATCGCGAACGAAACACCGTTTACGATGGTGAAGTTCTCACTTGCTCTCTTATCATGTAACAATAAAGCCCCGGGGCCAGATAGAATCAAATTCAACTTGTTGAAGAATCTGCCAGACTCTGCCAAAAGACGCTTGTTGAATTTATTTAATAGCTTTCTTGAGGGTAACATTGTCCCACATGACTGGAGACAGGTGAGGGTCATCGCCATCCAAAAACCAGGAAAACCAGCCTCCGACCACAATTCGTATCGTCCGATTGCAATGCTGTCCTGTATCCGGAAGTTGTTCGAGAAAATGATCCTGTTTCGGCTCGACAATTGGGTCGAAACAAATGGCTTACTGTCAGATACACAATTTGGCTTCCGCAAAGGCAAAGGGACGAACGATTGCCTTGCGTTGCTCTCAACAGAAATTCAAATGGCATATGCTAACAAAGAGCAGATGGCATCAGTATTCTTGGATATTAAGGGGGCTTTCGATTCAGTTTCGATCAACATTCTTTATGAGAAGTTGCACCAGCATGGTCTTTCGCCAATTTTAAATAACTTTTTGCTAAACCTGTTGTCTGAAAAACAAATGCATTTCTCGCATGGCGATTTATCGACATCACGATTTAGCTACATGGGCCTTCCCCAGGGCTCATGTCTAAGCCCTCTTCTCTACAATTTTTACGTGAATGACATTGACGAATGTCTTGTCAATTCCTGCACGCTAAGGCAGCTTGCAGATGACGGTGTGGTCTCTATTACAGGTCCTAAAGCCGTCGACTTGCAAGGACCACTGCAAGATACCTTGGACAATTTGTCTGCTCTCCAGCTGGGTATCGAGTTCTCCACGGAGAAAACTGAGCTAGTCGTATTTTCTAGAAAGCGTGAACCAGCGCAACTACAGCTTCAATTAACGAATCAAACTATTGCTCAGGCTTCAACATTCAAATATCTCGGGGTATGGTTCGACTCTAAAGGTACCTGGGGATGTCACATTAGGTATCTGAAACAGAAGTGCCAACAAAGGATCAACTTTTTCCGTACAATAACTGGAACATGGTGGGGTGCCCATCCAGGAGACCTAATCAGGTTGTACCAAACAACGATATTATCAGTGTTGGAGTACGGATGTTTCTGCTTTCGCTCCGCTGCGAACATACACTTCATTAAACTGGAGCGAATCCAGTATCGTTGCTTGCGTATTGCCTTGGGTTGCATGCACTCGACCCATACGATGAGTCTCGAAGTGCTGGCGGGCGTTCTTCCGCTGAAAAATCGATTTTGGGACCTCTCATATCGATTGCTCATTCGATGCGATATTCTGAACCTATTGGTGATTGCAAATTGCGAAAGGCTTGTCGAGCTTAATTCTCAGACCCGATTCATGTCCTTGTACTTCGATTACATGGCACAGAACATCAATTCATCTATGTATAACGTCAACCGTGCTCATCTCTTAGATACTTCTGATCCAACTGTATTTTTCGATACATCCATGAAGGAAGAGATTTGTGGAATTCCGGATCATATTCGCCCACAAGTGGTCCCAAATATTTTCTATAACAAATACCATCAAGTCGACTGCGCCAAAATGTTCTACACTGACGGATCAATTCTCGACGGGTCCACAGGCTTCGGTATCTTCAACGAAAATCTTGCTGCCTCATTCAAACTCAATTATCCTGCTTCAATTTACGTCGCAGAATTAGCTGCCATTCAGTATACTCTCGGGATCATTGACACCCTGCCCTCAGACCATTACTTCATCGTTTCGGATAGTCTCAGCTCCGTTGAGGCCATCCGTGCGGCGAAGCCTGGAAAGCACTCACCGTATTTCCTGGGGAAAATACGGGAATATCTGAGTGCTTTATCTGAAAAATCTTACCAGATTACCTTGGTTTGGGTCCCGTCACATTGTTCTATTGCGGGCAATGAGAAGGCGGACTCTTTAGCCAAGGTGGGCGCATTAGAAGGCGACACTTACGAAAGACCAATTTGCTTCAACGAATTTTTCAGTATCTCTCGTCAGAGGACGCTCGATAGTTGGCAAACCTCATGGAGCAATGGACTTTTGGGACGGTGGCTACATTCCATTATCCCGAAGGTATCAACGAATGCTTGGTTTAAGGGGTTGGATGTGAACCGGGACTTTATT
This sequence comes from Topomyia yanbarensis, assembly GCF_030247195.1. Classification (NCBI taxonomy): domain Eukaryota; kingdom Metazoa; phylum Arthropoda; class Insecta; order Diptera; family Culicidae; genus Topomyia; species Topomyia yanbarensis. Next base: position 280,042,284 of record NC_080671.1, read on the forward strand.
CGTACGACGCGCATCTCCGTCGTATAGGGCTTGCTGAAAATAATCATTGTGTTTGTGAGAACGGCTATCACGACATCGAGCATGTTGTTTGGCTGTGCGCAGAGTACTGTGTTGCCAGGTCCCAACTAATAGATTCCCTTCGGGCCCGAGGTAGATCACCCTATGTGCCAGTCCGGGACGTCCTGGCAAGCCGTGACCACCCCTATATTTTTCTTATCTATATCTTTTTGAAAACCATTGATGTCCAAGTTTAATACATTTTACCCTCTCTCATTCACAGTAGAATCTCACCAACCTATCCCTGTATCTACAATATGGCATTGCTTCACGAGTCTTCGGTGCATACCCTTCTTGATAACCGTCTATCCAGAACATCATGACATACCGCACATGCAGATGATATAGAGTGCCAATAATTATCCGAAATATCGACCCTCCCCTCGCCCCTGCGATTACAGGCTGGAAACTACAACACTACAACAAAGTGTGCATATCCGCCACAATGATCAATCAGCAAACGACGATGTCAATTACACAATATGTATCCCACTTCCTACCTTTTTCCTTTACTTACATAAGAGGGGAGCAAGCCGCCCCTAAATACGGCTTTCCCTTCCCCCACTAACATGTGACATGTAATATAAATAACTTTTCTATATGAGAAAGGCAAAAAAAACATGAATTATCGGCCTCGTTAAGCTACAGCATTTGGGCCCAAATAAACGTATTTTAAGATAAAAAAAAGGTTTGAATCGTTTCAAAAGATTCTCGTCTTGTATCACCATAGTCACCTACAAACCGTCCTTATTAGGACGAATGCAAAATGGAAAAAGAATTTAATTTGAAAGTTTCTTTTATTAACTAGTATTAAGTTTGCGCTTTTTAATTCTGTACTTTTACCAGTGAATCATAAGAAAATATTTTTCTAATCTACAAATGTTCATATGTATGTACGCAGTAGCAACAAATCGTCGGCAAGGTTTGAATCGTTTCCAAAGTATCTCATCTTGTATCACCATAGTTTTCTACAAACCGTCCTTATTAGGACGAATGCATAATGGAAAAAATGGGTTGGTAATGTATATGGTATAACAGGGGTGTCGTGACCACACTTCGAAGTTATTTCAAATCTTGCAAAGCATAAATTGACATAATTTCAATGATTGTTCCTATATTAATGAAATGACAAATTTTCAGGTTAACACGGTAATAACTTTGCAATTTATAGAACAATTTTATATTTTTAGTTATCATATAATAACTGTCATCTCTTCCAAACAACTTAACCCTCTGCTGCATTCCCGTGGTTTTGCGGGGTTAAGGAGAATCATTGTAAAATGTCCAATAGGGTAACCAACCAATTTTGGACCCCTAGAGGAAGTGAAATTACATGAACGTCAAAAAATGTTTGCTTGCCTATGTTTTTTAATGCAATACATGCCTGAGTCTGCTCCATAATTGCTGTTCTTTCAAAAAAACTGCCAATGGATGTTTTATACATTGACATAAACTCGAAAATGACATTTCTTCACAGCATGAATTTTTCACATTTCGGACCCTTCCACACTAATTTGGACAGTGTTCCAAGCATATTTTGGACACACTGAACGTGACTCACTTGTTCTCTTTGCAGTATATTTAATGCATGAAAGAAGAACATAAGCAAATCAATGACTGCCAATCAAAAATGGTACATTAATCTTTATATGGAAGGCTGACTGCATGAAGTCTATTTTTAGTTCTATCATTTTGAGAAATAGAAAAACTTTCGGTACAATTAGGTTACTGCAGACTAAACAAAGCAGCATTAAATTTTTTTTTTTTATCTTAAAATACGTTTATTTAGGCCCAAATGCTGTAGCTTAACGAGGCCGATAATTCATTTTTTTTTATATTACATGTCACATGTTAGTGGGGGAAGGGAAAGCCGTATTTAGGGGCGGCTTGCTCCCCTCTTATGTAAGTAAAGGACAAAGGTAGGAAGTGGGATACATATTGTGTAATTGACATCGTCGTTTGCTGATTGATCATTGTGGCGGATATGCACACTTTGTTGTAGTGTTGTAGTTTCCAGCCTGTAATCGCAGGGGCGAGGGGAGGGTCGATATTTCGGATAATTATTGGCACTCTATATCATCTGCATGTGCGGTATGTCATGATGTTCTGGATAGACGGTTATCAAGAAGAGTGTGCACCGAAGACTCGTGAAGCAATGCCATATTGTAGATACAGGGATAGGTTGGTGAGATTCTACTGTGAATGAGAGAGGGTAAAATGTATTAAACTTGGACATCAATGGTTTTCAAAAAGATATAGATAAGAAAAATATAGGGGTGGTCACGGCTTGCCAGGACGTCCCGGACTGGCACATAGGGTGATCTACCTCGGGCCCGAAGGGAATCTATTAGTTGGGACCTGGCAACACAGTACTCTGCGCACAGCCAAACAACATGCTCGATGTCGTGATAGCCGTTCTCACAAACACAATGATTATTTTCAGCAAGCCCTATACGACGGAGATGCGCGTCAAACGAGTAATGGTTGGACATGATCCTTGACATCGTACGAATAAAGTCCCGGTTCACATCCAACCCCTTAAACCAAGCATTCGTTGATACCTTCGGGATAATGGAATGTAGCCACCGTCCCAGATGCCCATTGCTCCATGAGGTTTGCCAACTATCGAGCGTCCTCTGACGAGAGATACTGAAAAATTCGTTGAAGCAAATTGGTCTTTCGTAAGTGTCGCCTTCTAATGCGCCCACCTTGGCTAAAGAGTCCGCCTTCTCATTGCCCGCAATAGAACAATGTGACGGGACCCAAACCAAGGTAATCTGGTAAGATTTTTCAGATAAAGCACTCAGATATTCCCGTATTTTCCCCAGGAAATACGGTGAGTGCTTTCCAGGCTTCGCCGCACGGATGGCCTCAATGGAGCTGAGACTATCCGAAACGATGAAGTAATGGTCTGAGGGCAGGGTGTCAATGATCCCGAGAGTATACTGAATGGCAGCTAATTCTGCGACGTAAATTGAAGCAGGATCATTGAGTTTGAATGAGGCAGCAAGATTTTCGTTGAAGATACCGAAGCCTGTGGACCCGTCGAGAATTGATCCGTCAGTGTAGAACATTTTGGCGCAGTCGACTTGATGGTATTTGTTATAGAAAATATTTGGGACCACTTGTGGGCGAATATGATCCGGAATTCCACAAATCTCTTCCTTCATGGATGTATCGAAAAATACAGTTGGATCAGAAGTATCTAAGAGATGAGCACGGTTGACGTTATATGTAGATGAATTGATGTTCTGTGCCATGTAATCGAAGTACAAGGACATGAATCGGGTCTGAGAATTAAGCTCGACAAGCCTTTCGCAATTTGCAATCACCAATGGGTTCAGAATATCGCATCGAATGAGCAATCGATATGAGAGGTCCCAGAATCGATTTTTCAGCGGAAGAACGCCCGCCAGCACTTCGAGACTCATCGTATGGGTCGAGTGCATGCAACCCAAGGCAATACGCAAGCAACGATACTGGATTCGCTCCAGTTTAATGAAGTGTATGTTCGCAGCGGAGCGAAAGCAGAAACATCCGTACTCCAACACTGATAATATCGTTGTTTGGTACAACCTGATTAGGTCTCCTGGATGGGCACCCCACCATGTTCCAGTTATTGTACGGAAAAAGTTGATCCTTTGTTGGCACTTCTGTTTCAGATACCTAATGTGACATCCCCAGGTACCTTTAGAGTCGAACCATACCCCGAGATATTTGAATGTTGAAGCCTGAGCAATAGTTTGATCCATTAATTGAAGCTGTAGTTGCGCTGGTTCACGCTTTCTAGAAAATACGACTAGCTCAGTTTTCTCCGTGGAGAACTCGATACCCAGTTGGAGAGCCCATGCAGACAAATTGTCCAAGGTATCTTGCAGTGGTCCTTGCAAGTCGACGGCTTTAGGACCTGTAATAGAGACCACACCGTCATCTGCAAGCTGCCTTAGCGTGCAGGAATTGACAAGACATTCGTCAATGTCATTCACGTAAAAATTGTAGAGGAGAGGGCTTAGACATGAGCCCTGGGGAAGGCCCATGTAGCTAAATCGTGATGTCGATAAATCGCCATGCGAGAAATGCATTTGTTTTTCAGACAACAGGTTTAGCAAAAAGTTATTTAAAATTGGCGAAAGACCATGCTGGTGCAACTTCTCATAAAGAATGTTGATCGAAACTGAATCGAAAGCCCCCTTAATATCCAAGAATACTGATGCCATCTGCTCTTTGTTAGCATATGCCATTTGAATTTCTGTTGAGAGCAACGCAAGGCAATCGTTCGTCCCTTTGCCTTTGCGGAAGCCAAATTGTGTATCTGACAGTAAGCCATTTGTTTCGACCCAATTGTCGAGCCGAAACAGGATCATTTTCTCGAACAACTTCCGGATACAGGACAGCATTGCGATCGGACGATACGAATTGTGGTCGGAGGCTGGTTTTCCTGGTTTTTGGATGGCGATGACCCTCACCTGTCTCCAGTCATGTGGGACAATGTTACCCTCAAGAAACCTATTAAATAAATTCAACAAGCGTCTTTTGGCAGAGTCTGGCAGATTCTTCAATAAGTTGAATTTAATTCTATCTGGCCCCGGGGCTTTATTGTTACATGATAAGAGAGCAAGTGAGAACTCCACCATCGTAAACGGTGTTTCGTTCGCGGTATTGTAAGGCGACGCGGCGCGGTAGATTTTCTGTGCCGGGGCGGAATCCGGACAAACCTTCTTGGCGAAATCGAATATCCAACGGTTTGAATATTCCACGCTCTCGTTAGTACTGTTTCGGTTTCGCATACGTCGGGCCGTGCCCCAAAGAGTGCTCATCGATGTTTCTCTTGTTAACCCGTCGACAAACCGGCGCCAGTAACTGCGTTTCTTAGCTTTCATTAAATTTTTCATTCGCTTTTCTAATATCGCGTACACTCGATAACTAGCAACTAACCCGTCGTTCCGGAAAGTTTTATACGCGGCAGCTTTCTCCGCGTACACGTCTGAGCACTCTTTGTCCCACCACGGGTTGGGAGAACGTTTTTGGGTGTTCACGTCGGGTACTCGTTTCGTCTGAGTTTGAATCGCGCTATCGAGAATCGAGTTGGACAAAAACTTATATTCTTCCTCCGGGGGAAGTATCTGTGTTGAATCGATAGTTTTGGATATCTCAGCAGCGTAGCTCTTCCAATCAATGTTTCGTGTGAGGTCATAGGGAACATTGATTGGTGTCGATGGTCTTGAACCAGTGGTGATTGCAATTACAATTGGTAAGTGGTCACTACCGTGGGGATCAGATATTACCTTCCACTTGCAATCTAACCGTAGTGATGTCGAGCATAAAGATATGTCCAGTGCACTTGCTTGCGCAGGTGGTCTAGGAATTCGTGTCATTTCCCCTGTGTTCAGAATTGTCATATTGAAGTTGTCACAAAGGTCTTGAATTGTCGAAGATCGATTATCGTCGTATAGACAGCCCCACCCCGTACCGTGAGAGTTAAAGTCTCCAAGAAGCAGGCGGGGCGAGGGAAGGTGTTCAATCACGTTGGAGAATCTTCGATATCCCATCATGGCCCTAGGAGGAATGTAAATAGAAGCAATGCAAAGATCTTTGCCTTTGATTGTTGTTTGACAAGCGACAACTTCAATGCCTGGCGTCGAAGGGAGGCTGATTCGATTGAAGGAGTAGCACTTTTTGATCCCTAAAAGTACCCCCCCATATGAGTCTTCTCGATCCAAGCGGATAATGTTAAAATCGTGGAAGTTGAGGTTTATATTAGAAGTTAGCCATGTTTCACATAGGGAAAATGCATCACAATGATTGTAATTTAGCAAGTGTTTTAATGAATCAATTTTGGGGATAATACTTCTGCAGTTCCACTGTAAAACAGTGATCAGATCCCTGATTCCGTCTAATAAGTTAGCCATCGAAGGATACGATCGCTGTAAGGAGGGGCCATTGTTCAGTCAACTGTTTTAAAAATGTTCTTACTGTTGGTAGAATAGCAACCAGCAAGCTTTTCATAGGATCGATAATGTTGAAAGCTGTGAATATCCAGTCCACAATGTCAGAAAATTTAAGGAATCCCGTTTTAGGTTGAGTTTCTGACTGTAAAATTGGAGCACTTGGGATTTTTGGTGCCCCGGGGAGTGCTGGGAACTCCTGGTTGTATCTCAATTTCCCAAAACCAGGAGGTATTATCTTCGGATTTGTACCAGCCCTTCCAGTTGATGAATTATTTTTATTTTGTACCCTTGTTTGGGACAACCTAGGACCCTTACGAGGAAGTTCAGGTGAGTTTTGATTAGGTCTTTTCCTAGAGTTTCCAAGCGGAGCCAAAGAATGCCCCTCGCAAGGGTCGTTAGAGGCGTTATCGTCAGTTGGCAAGAGAGCGAATGGGTTTTCGGAGATAAGTGGAACAGCTCTTTTAAGCATTTCTGCGTAAGAGCGTCTGGAGCGATCTTTGGCGGATCGCTTCAGTTTATCCGCGCGAAGTTTGTACGTTGGGCATGTCAAAAGTGCATGCGGATTCTCCCCACAGTAAACACACTTCTCAGCAGGGCTACTGCAAGTATCATCCGCATGGCGTTCCCCACATTTACCGCACCGTTGCTTGTTGCTACAGTAGGTGGCCGTGTGACCTAGCTGCTTGCAATTGGAACAATTCATGACCCGCGGTACAAACAGGCGTACAGGTAGACGAGCTCCTCCCACTTCAACGTAGCTCGGAAGTGCAGATCCGGCGAAGGTTACGCGAAACGAGTCTGATGGATAGTAATTACCATCTTCGATGGACTTTGAGTGCAATTGCTTGCACTCCAAAATCTTAACTGATTGAAGGTTAGGGTCCTTAAAGCGGCCAGCCCCATCATTCATCAGATCATCGACAGTTAGACCCGCATCACTTACCACACCGTCGATCTCCACATCACGAGAAGGGATGTAGACGCGATACTCCAGCGTAAAGAGGCTATTTCTAACGATATCATTGGCCTGTTTCAAGTCAGTAACGATTACGCGCAGTTTGTCTGACTGAACCTTTTTAATCTCGGTTACGGCCGAGTAACGTTTTGTCAGCTCCCGTGCAACAGTTATGCTGTTTAACGGTTTATTTTTGGGCCGAAAGTATACCACCCAAGGACCAGCGGATCCATCCTGGTAAACCTTGACTCGGGGGGGCTGTGAGACATTGGGGGAAAGTGGGGGAAGTGGATCGACCATAACATTATCTGTCTCAGTATCAGATATACGTTCTTCTTCTTCATAATATTCCTCTTCGGAGGGTGATCCTTCTGTTTGTTCCATTTTGTTGCGGGAGCAACACGCTCGACCGCACTGTTTAACTTAAATCAAAATAAAAAATCAAAAGCAATAAAAAGAAAAAAATCGATAAGAAAAGTAAAAAACGAAACACTTCACCAGTTGGTTCCTGACGAGCTGGTAGGTGAATTGATCCTTCGTTTGTTTTATTCGTCACCCGCGTGACCTTCACACATTAGAGCTGATATAGCTCGTCTAAACAAAGCCGTCTTTCAGGCAAGAAAAATGTTTAGTAACGCACTTCACTGCACTACTTTAACTGATATCGCAGGTAACAATTATCACTCGCGGGACTGTTTATTAGTAATGCTTTACTGCAGCCTCTGCCACAGCAAGCACCTTCGTACCACCGAAAAAACTAAACCACACCGGAGAGAACAAAAAGCACTTGTTTCCCGGTACAAAGTTGGGTTACGAATGAAGCAGCATTAAATATTATGCAATAGAGTTAACAATAATATTTTTCGTGTAACAATTCATCTGTAGCAGTATTATGAAGTAAGATCCTCAAGTGGATGATAAATCAAGGTTCAAAGTTCGTCAGGAATCTTCTTGTACTAAATATTAACAACATGGATTTCAGAAGTCTCCTCTTTGGTCATATTATGGTCTTCAATGAAATGTTCCTCAATCGTTTTATTTTCGACATCCATTGGTTTGAACATTTTTAAATAATTTAACCAAAAAGAGCAGGTGATGAAATTTTTCACTTTTTAACTATTCTAACTCGATAAAGAAATAGCTGTCAAAAAAGAAAATCGAGGGGTGTCCAAAATAGGTTGACATCAATTTTTTTAAGACATATTGTGGACACCATTTATTTAAGATTTTTTAGATAAAACATTGCGAAGAAACCTTTTGAAACACGTAACATGCATAATACCAAATCAGACAAACTAATTAAATCGATAAAAAATATTATAATTGTACATTTAAATCCTATTTGAAAATGTATCATTTAAACCGGTTCCTCTTGGCTATTGTTGAAACATGAAACGTTTTCGATGATATTTTTGAAAGCTGTGGATTCGGTTTAATTTTAAACAATTAGAGATGAATTAGTGATATTGAAACTTAATAGACAACCCAATGAATGTAATTGCTGCATCAAACCAAACAAATGCAGAGAAACTTGGCAGTGTAGGAGGTTAATACATTAACAGGGTCCAAAATATGTAGGGGTCCAAATTAGCTTGGTTACCCTACACGATTTTATGTTGTTACCTCCACTAAAACCACTTCAAAATACTCCCACCTTTCTTACAAGTACATTGTCTGCTTGTTGGAATCATATGAAATTATTGACCTGTATTCAATGCGGAGAACTCGGTAATAAAATTGTTTTACTGAATAGACTAACGAACGGGTACCCCAAGAAAATTTCGCTGAGCCCGGTGAATCAAACTTAATGCGTAAACTTTAGCCATTTGAAAGAGATACAAGCAGAATTTTAAGAATATGATCATCGCGGATATGTCCCGAACATTACCAGCCCCTAGTTTTTCGCTAAACGTGATTCATTTCTGTACGCTAGGAAAAAGATTCCGATGGAGATTTTAACATTGATATTTCAAAGCAAGAAAAATAAAATTTGTTCATTTCATGAAAGAATGTCTCAACGAGCTTAGAACCCAAAGGTTCTTTTCAGAACCACCATAATTATTATAAAGAATAACTTGAAACATTCCCACATATATTCATTCGATTTGAATTACAAGTCAAACGACTAGTCACGACACTCCGGTAATGTCCTAGACATTACCCACCCATCTTTTTTTTCGAAATTTTTAAGGATTAATTGTGTGACTCCTATTTTTGATTTAATAAATAGAATAACATGTATTAGTTTATTTGAAATAATAAATATACAAAAAATGTTCTCAATAGTCCATAGTTTTGATGAATGTAACTGCTGAGCAGAATTGAGTCCACCAATAATGATTCTCTCCAGATAACTTATCTCCGAAAAAACAATTAACATACTCAATGGTTGATAACAGATTAGTAGGATTGGTCTGTAATAAAAAATACAGCATATTTTGCATTGGTTTCGAAAATTTACATTTACCTGAATTATAACGTATATTAAAACTGGAATAATATCATCAGCTGCTACAGATCGATCGGATCCCATTGACAGAAAGCTTAATAAACTTTTAATGCATCTGTGAAAAACGAAACGCACAATATTAATTAAGAAGATATTTTGAAATTTTAGCTCCGGTACACTTACTTCACAACGCAGGCAACTTTATCGTGCGGAGTTTTATAAGCTGACATAAATGAGAGCTGTACCTGCGCAAATAACCATGGTGCTTCATTTGTATACGCTGTCGATATTCTGAGATGTGTATGAGATGGTGTGATTGATTTCCCTAGTTGGCCGATATGTTCATAGAGCATCCTATAACCAGAAAAATGAAAATAATATACATGAGCTTATCTTATGCAGATTTAAAATTACAATTTTACTGATAAATTTTTGGCGTGACTAACGACTTACCTTTCAATATAATGGCCCCTTTTCAAAATTTCGGAAAAAATGATGTAAGATTTTGAACGTTTATATCTTTTGTTGTACTGAATGGATTTAATCAATTTCTTCGGCATTTTGTCGAAAATATTTTTACCAATATTGTATTAAATTTAATTTAAATCAACGGAAAAATAGTGATATGAAAAATCTTTCGAAAACGAATCGGGAAAGGTGAAAATTTTCAGCCCATCCCGCACAGAGCCGTTAATATGGTGCACCAACCGAACAATAAAATAATGAAAAGTTTTAAATATAGGTCCACTACATGTTTGTTCCTATGATTATTCGTATTGGGTTGCACAACGAGAGCAGTTGGTGGGGGAAAGCTGGCATATTGTTTTTGTTATGCCATTACAAGCCGGACGGAAAGGAAAGGCTCATGATTGCACGAGAACGAGCGAGAAAACGATAGTAGTGCAAATTAGAGAAAGCGTTACGTACATTTTACACCTTAATAACTTTCCTTCTACTAAACGGATTGATAATCTTGTTTCATAAATCGGAAGGAAAACGTTCAACGCTTGCTACCGATACGTTGTTTGCTGTATAAAATTTGTTTAAATAGTTCAAAAACTACTTTAAATGAGAATCAACATTAATGATAAAACCTATAAATAGGGGTGTCGCAGCTTTTCTCAAAGCCAGATGTGTGTAAGATGGTCGTGAGAAGCTGCATCGGACGACCAATCAAATCGGCTAGAAAAACGTTTATGGAGGTGGTGGCGGTGAGAAGGCCAAAAAGCCAAAGGCTAAGAAACGCAGTCACTGAAAAGGCGGTAGCAACTGCCACTAAAAATGCCACCAAAACATCGAAGGCTGCAGCGAACAAGCCGAAGACTGCCCGAAGAAGATAAGTAAATTCACGCGTCTCTAATGTTGCCAACAGTCCTTTTCAGGACTAACAAAATACTTGTAAAGAATTAGTGGTGCTTATTTTCCGTTAGCGCTGTTAATTGTAGATGGATTTGTGTCAAAAAGAATTTTATTAGGAAGTTCCTTTTATTAATTTGTATAATTGAAAATGATCATATAAGAAAATATTTTTCAAATTTATCTACAAACCCGAAGGTTTTTGCAAATCCTTCCAAGAAAATCAGTGAATGTGGTAACTATGCCACTAAGCGAAAGCTACACCAAAACGAATGATGAAAATATTTCCATTTATCGCACAAAAGGCTGGCCTTCCATCTGCACCGAAAAGTTAATAAATAGGAACGCCTTGATGAAAAGAGTACTCATTCGGTGTGATCTGCGAAAGGGGAATGTTCATATGTATGTACGCAGTAGAAACAAATCCTCGACAAGGTTTGAGTCGTTTCGAAAGATTCTCGTCTTGTATCACCATAGTTATCTACAAACCGTCCTTATTAGGACGAATGCAAAATGGAAAAAGAATTTAACTAGAAAGATTCTTTTATTAACTAGTATTAAGTTTGCGTTTGTTAATTCTGTACTTTTAACAGTGAATCATAAGAAAATATTTTTCTAATCTACACACCTGAAGATTTTTGCAAATCCTTCCAAGAAAATCAGTGAATGTGGCAACTCTGCCACTAAGCGAAAGCTACACCAAAACGAATGATGAAAATATTTTCATTTATCACCTTCCATCTGCACCAAAAAGTTAATAAATAGGAACGCCTTGATGCAAAGCGTACTCGAGTTGGCGTCCTACGTCGATAGCGTAAGGACGTATTTTCGTGCTTGTAAAAGTCTCGCGTTTTCGAAATGTCGAAGCGCAAACGACGATCAGGTGGCTCGAAGGCGAGCTTGAAACCGAACCCGAAGCGTAACAAAAAAGTTCTGGGCAGCCTAAATATATCCAGCAACGTAAACCAGCCACCGGACGGCGATGTTTCGTCAGTACGTTCAGCAAGAACGGCAATCGGCAGCGTCATTAGCAGTCATGCACGGACTGCAATGAACGTCAGCGACCTGAATGGATTTGGTGGTCCACTGGAGGACGCACCAGCAGAAGCAATCACGACCAAACTTCCACCGCTCGTGGTTAAATCGTTTCCTCTCTCCTCTCTGAGGAAAGAGTTTTTGTCGTGATTTACGACTTACCTTTCAATATGGGGGCCCCTTTTCAAAATTTCGGAAGAAAAATGATGTAAGGTTTTAAACGCTTATATCTGTTGTTGGACTGAATGGATTTAATCTATTTTTTCGGCATTTTGTCGAAAATATTAGTAGCGATGTTGGATTAAATTTTAGAATATGTAGGACAATCATTATCAACGGAAAAATAGTGTTCTTTCGAAAACGATTTGGAAAAGTGAAAATTTTCAGCCCGACTCGCACAGAGCCGTCAATATGGTGCACCAACCGAACAATTAAATGACGAAAATTTTTAAATATAGATCCGCTACAAGTTTGTTCCTATGATTATTCGTATTGGGTTCCTTGACGAGAGCAGTTGGTGGGAGAAAGACTGCATATTCCTTTGGTTATGTCATTAAAAACCGGATGGAAAGGAAAGGCTCATTACGGTCCGAGAATGAGCGAGAAAGCGATAGTAGTGCATATTAGCGCGATTATATAAATATCGGTCGGTCAGTTTTTCTCATCATTCGTTCACAATCGTACTAGCAAGCAGTCAAGTCTACTGGTGGCGTTAAGAAGCCCCATCGCTATCAACTATCGACCAGAAACTGTCGCCCTGCCAGAAATTAGCCACAATTAAAGGTCAACGAAGCAACTAATCTGCAGGCTATCCTTCCAGCGTCTGGTTCGTGAGATTGTACAGGACTGCAAAGTCGAGCTACGCTTACAAAGCTCAGCCGTAATGATGCCCCAAGAAGTCAGCAATGCCTACTTGATCGGTTTGTTCGAGGATACAAAACAGTGCGCCAAGCGCGTAACTTTCATACTAAATACAACAAACTGGTTCACCGTGTCCGCAGTGAGTGCACCTGAATTATGGTTCCACAATAAAACAATAAACGGTTCGTTTCAGGGCCAATTAATTGTGTTCTAATAAGAGTTAAACTGAAATTTCCATTTTAAGGTGTATAACAAATAATTTTCAGAAAGCAATATAAGAAATACGATGTGTGGAAAGAAAGAGAATTTAAATTATCCTCTCTAGCTCGTTTTCGTGCACTGCTTTTCCATTCCTTTCTGCTGCTAATACCATCATAACCAAAACGAATGTGCTTATTCCCCCACCTTCCCATGGCCAGTGTTGCCACAATTGCATGTCGCTATCACAATTTGAATTATTTTATTGATCCTCTAGTATTGATAAAATATTAAACGTGCAAGGTACTAGTCGCATGCTTTTATTCTAACTTTTAGGCAACCTCCGTTGATTAACTGCATAAATCGATTCGTTTGTGCAGTTCCTTGCTAGTAGTAAGCAAAATAACCTTGATCAGCGCTGACAAATAAGGTAAAAGAATTTAAAACTGAAAATCTTTTCCTTCGCCAACTATTTTCCATCTTTTCAAATCTGTAACATTCTTTGAAAATATTGTTGGAATGTTGTTATTGAAAATCTGAGCAGGCAAGTTTGCTAGCTCTGGCCATGAATTGAAGGCGATGAAAAGACAGAATATTCGTTTTGGTTATGCTATTGTGCTTTTCACCGAAGATTAGCATGCGACGTTATCAATTCAAAATCAGGGGGGTGCTGTCTAGCAAGTATCTCGTACCCAACATAAGCTGGACCGGACCTGATAATCACGGTTAAACAGCAATAAATAATACCTAATACAAATATGTCAATGACTAGTACACGAAACATGCGAAACCGCTTACCCTATATTCTCTTTTTGGGGTGAAGTAAACTAAAAACGGGGTCCAAAGTGCTGGACCGAGGCGAGATGTTGGGTACGCGCAAAATATATGTGATTTGACAACCACAGCCTACCCCTGTTCTAAATAGCGAAATAATTGAAAATATACCTTGTTAGCTCCAACTGCCTAGTTTAGAACAAACATCTAGCAATATATAGGCCCTGTTGGTCAGGTATCGGACGGTCATATAATTGACAGTTCATGGATTTATTCACCCCTTCACTACCTGTTGAGCGAAAATCGGAAATTATTTGTTACTATTTTTTGGTACCCATTTAATTTATTGTTTAGTGTGCCTTTTTGATTCCTCACTCGATTCCTTTGCATCCTCCTTAGTTTTTCCTTGGTTCAAGAGCAATAGTCGCTCAAACACTTCATATAAAAATCAATTCAAATAACATTTTTGTAGCCTTGCGGAATTCAAAAGGTTAAATCTTGAATATGGTGGTTTAGCAATCTTGTTTTTTCGCTATTTTTGCCAATTTCCAGTGATAACCATAATAGTATTGGTAGTCAAACGGAAAGGAAAGGTACATACATATTGGTCGGTCGGTCGGTCATTCTCATCATTCGTTCACGTACTAGCAGGCAGCCAGTACAAAAGTTCACCGAAGGAAAGCAGTTGGCAACGACGACGGTCCGAAAAAGTACCCCAGCTACTGGTGGCCCATCGCAACCAACTACCGATCAGGAGCTGTCGCCCTGCCAGAATTTTACCCCAACTAAAGGGCTACGGAGCAACTAATCTGTAGGCTATCTTTCCAGCGTCTGGTTCATGAGATTGTTCAGGACTGATGCCCCGAGAAGTCAACGACGCCTACTTGGTCGGTTTGTTCGAGGATGCAAAATAGTGCGCCAAGCGCGTAGCTTTCAGGCCAAATACATTAAACTGGCTCACCGTATCCGCGGGAAGTGAGTCTAAATTATGCTCCTGCAATAAAACAATAAACGGTTCTTTTCAGGACCAATTAATTGTGTTCTAATAAGAGTTAAACTGAAATATCCATTTAAGGTGTATAACAAATGATTTTCAGCAAGTAGGTAAGAAATACGATATGTGGAAAGAAAGAGAATTTAAATTATCCTCTCTCGCTCGTTTTCGTGCACTGCTTTTGCATTCCTTTCTGCTGCTAATACCATCATAACCAAAACGAATGTGCGTGTTCCCCACCATCCCATGGTCAGTGTTGCCACAATTGCATGTTGCCATTACACTGAATTATTTTATCGATCCTCTCTAGTATTGATAAAACATAGAAAGTGCAAATTACACTAGTAGCTTGCTTTTATTCGAACTTTTTGGCAGCCTCCGTTGATTAACTGCATAAATCGATTTGTTTGTGCAGCTCCTTGCTACTTGCAAACAAAATAGCCTATATAAGCTCTAACAAATAAGACAAAAGAATTTAAATATATGAAAATCTTTTCCTTCCTTCTTTTCAAATCTACAACATTCTTTGAAAATATTGTTGAAATGTTGTTAATGAAAAACTGAACATGCAAGTTTGCTAGCACTGGTTACTAGACGCTGAGACAGTCACAATAGTCGATAAAATAAAATCACTCAGGCAGGCAATTGGTGAGGGAACAAACCAAACTGGCTCATTGAATGAGTTTCAACGTCGCAAATGCTTAGTGTGGAAGTTTACCGTGACTTAACTTTTTGTCGGTTCCGACAGCATGAAGTAACAAGTTACTTTACGCTTGTCCGGACATGCCGTAGACTCAGGTGATTCGCATTTCTAATGCCAAAAGACCCTGACTCCTACGGTAGCAGACAAAAAGTTCAGTCGCCGGTGAGCTCTAAGCTTGCATATATGATCCTTCCACGCTTTCCTAAACTTTCTCCCTTCAACTCCTTGCTATCCCTTGAGTACTATGGCTCTAAATATTGAAAAATATACTTCACCTTCCAGTCCCTTGCTAATTAAATGCCGTAACAACTGTTGATAAATTGACTCAATAGGTCGTTAACAAAAATGGTTAACAAAAAATGGTAAAAATACGTCCTTAAAAGGACAGTTTTTTCAGCAATATGCATTTCATTTGCGAGTTTCATCGTTCGATTTATGCTTTCTTTTCGGTCTTCTTGGGCAGCACTCCTGATTGGATGTTTTGTTTTTGAGCAATGGTCACTTGTTTGTTCAACTTTTCGATGTTACGAATCGCCAGCTGCTGAAGACGTGGGATAATTCGTCTTTTTGTTGTCACGGGCAGCATTTCATTCTAATTTCAACACTTTAACAGCAAGGTATTCCATTACAGCTACTAAGTAAACGACACTCCGACGCGTTCAACACAATTTGCTTGTGTATCGACCAACGAAGGGGAGGAGCTACGAAGAACACATATTGAGGACAACACAAAAAAGGACGAGCTTACATTGTGCTGTAGTCAGGTATAAAAAATTAGCACGCTGCTGCTCAATATCAGTTTGTTTGTATCGTCGTACCATATACGTCGATCTAAATGTTTCCGAACATTGTTAAAGGGCACAAGAAGAGGCGGCCGTCCGTTTGTAACTGTCAGAAAAGTTCACCGAGCACGCCGTCTCAGATGGCACAAATACACTAGCTCCAACTAAATTCCGAATACTGCCCAAACAAAAGGACCTTTTCAGTGCCACCATTTATCAGCAAAGAATCGAATTGAAGTTTTATTATTACAAGCATCAGAAAGTTACTTGCCAAGAGCGTTGGATAGTAAGTGAGCCCCTTGTGAACAATATCGTCCGCATGTCGTAGAATGGCACGAAATAAAAAGATAAAAGATTTTTAGGATTACCATATAGACAAATATGTTTGCATATTTTAGATTTCGATGTACGTGTATCGATATTTCGGTATTTCCATTAGAAATAACAAAATAACTGCTTTTAATACAACCTATCAGAAGATAGTCAAAATTGTAGCATTTGTATAACCAGTCTAAAGTGTATTTTACTTCACTCCGGTTATGTCTCTGACATTACCCACCCATTTTTTGTCTAATAATTTAATTAAAAATCAGAGATTTTTATTGTTAACTATTTAATTTCGATTATTTTCTCGAAAAAGTTCGATAAAAGTCGTTCGTATCCTTCCAGGCAATTTTGTTTTCTTACGAGACGACACAATACCGGGCCACAAAATCGCCTGCAGATATGCAATTTACAAAACATTTGGAGCGTTACTTCTTATTTCGATACACATATTTTGCTGATCAAAGTTACAATGAAAATTTACAACAAATTTATTTTATTTTCATAGTAAAACGAAATAAGTTAGCAAACAATTTGGGCGTTTTCAATCCGTAGGTACCAGTACTTGTTTTAAAAATGCAAACAGTTACGTCTGCCTGATTTGAAGAAAGTTATTCGAAAAACTTTTAAAAAGATTGATCAATGGTCCCCCGTTTTACGGTACCGTGTCCGCTGCTGGCGATATCTCCGTTCGACTTTTCATGTCGAAGTCAAAGACCTCTTGGTGATCGCAAGAAGCAGAAAAAGTTTTCTTACCTCGCTTAGAGCTCTCATCTGCGCTGCTACCCAGCCACCTCTACCAGAAAGTAAGGGAGAGCTTGAAAATCGACGTAAGGAGTTTTTTCTAGACCAATTCGATGATCGTTCTGCATTGGTTATCAGCCAACCCGTCCCGGTGTTTCGAAACAGGGAGATTACGAGAGCCACTAGGAGTGGTGCATGGACCGTTCCCCTCCTTGGGGAAGCAGAAAAACTTACCAACTTGATTTGGATACAAAGCAAGATTTAACGCGAGAACTCAAAATGAAACGAGAAGCTGTTTTGGAATTTATATAAAGACCATCAGAAAAAAAATATAAGCATTATTTTCCCATTATTTCTAAACTTATACTTAGTGTATTAATTTTGTTTATTTAAAATGGATTGTAATCCAGAAAATCCTTCTGATCTTTCCTTTATTGAAAATGATACACAATTTTCTATGCCGAATAGTCAAAATTTAGAATCTAGGATTAGAAAATATCCTTTGTCAGCTAAAGGTCGTTTTACTGTTTATTTCAGGAAAAAGGAGAAACCAATTAACGTTCTCCTTATTTCTGCTGAAATTTATAAACAATTTAAATCAGTAAAAGAAATTTAAAAAATCTCTAAACAAATTAAAAATTATTTTTTCTGATTGTGATGAGGCAAATTTATTAGTCACATCAAAACTTTTTGCTGATATATACCGTGTTTATATTCCATGCGATCTCGTTGAGATTGATGGAGTGATTTTTTATGAAACTATTGATTGTAATGATATCATTAATTTTGATTCAGGAGAGTTTAAAAACAAAACAAAATTCTTCTGTTCAAATATTACATAGCGAACGTCTATATAAAAACCTATTTTAATCCACCTAGAGGTGCAGTTGTGCCTTTCTCATTTCTTCAAACTATGATTTAATAGCTGGTTCGTACAATATAACATTATGGAAATGTCTTTCGTTCTTATTACACTTGGTAAGTATATATAAGAGCACCTTTTTGCATTCATCGCGGTATCGGTTTGAATCGGAATTTTCTATGTGATCGCACTCCACAACCCGTAACTCCGGATGTCGGATGGAGATGGAATTTAATATCAGTTTCCGGGGACGCAACACCTTTCATTTGAGACTAAGTTGATCAAATCGGTCTAGCCATTTTCGAGAAACCAATATAACCGTTATTCTGAATTTGGATGCTTCCGGATCCGTCGATGGTGGCCAGTGTGGCCAAAGAGACTTTGAATGACCTAGATCTACAAATTCAAAAGTTGTGTTTACATTTTGGAAAAAATTTCACCTTTTTACATTCATCGCAGAATTCGTTAGAATCGGGGTTTGCTGCGTGATCGTACGTATCACCCTGTAATTCAGGAACCAGAACTCGGATCCACACAAAATTCAACAGCAGCTGATGGACCTTTCATTTAAAATCAAGCTTGTCAAAATCGGTTCAGAAAATTCCGAGAAACCGATGTGGACAAATCAACAAATTTTGTTCTGTAACCATACTCTTCAACTCGTAATCCGGAACAAGATGTCGGTTGAAAATGAATTTCAATAGCAACCTATGGGAACATTATACCTTTCATTTGAATCTTAGTTTCTAAAAATCGGTTCAGCCATCTCCGAGAAACCGATGTGGACATTACATACATACATACATACATACATACATACATACATACATACATACATACACACAGATATTTTGCGATCTCGGTGAACTGAGTCGAATGTTATATGAGACTCGGCCCTCCGGCCTCGGTTAGAAAGTCGGTTTTTGGAGCAATTCCATAACCTTTCCACGGTGTCTTTGTCGAACAACTTTATTAAAAAAAAAATCGGCATCTGTAAAACTTCGGAATATGAAAGAATGGACTTTTCCCTTTCATTTGAAAGTAAAATTAAAATATTCTGTCGGGGGGTCTAGAACAACTTTTTATTTTAAAGTTTTTTGATTGAAAACACAAGCTTAAGGCGAAAGGTTACAGTATCGGCTGCGGCGCTTTCTCGAATTTTTAAAACTTTTACGTAAAAGATATCAACAATCCCTCTCGTGTAAAGTTGCGCAAGGAATTAAGCTATTTTTTGGTATAACTAAAATTTTAAAATTTTGATGATTACTCACGGCTAGCATTTTCTAGTTCGAATCAAAATATCTCCGATATTTTATTCAAAAGTACCCAATATTATTGCATAGGATTGTAGCCTGTTTTGTGTAGAATTTTTCGTTCGCTTACATTATACAGCTACGATGCTTCGTTTACGAGTTATTCATATTTTAGTAAAGTTGATGAAATACCCATATTTGCAGCCGCATTTTTACCAAATGCCGTGTGTCCATTCTAACTTCAGTGAAAATGAATACAAAGCGCACGCGCATGCATGATGTCGGTTTTGTGCCAGACCGGACTAAGCGATATTACATTGATACAGAGAAAAACGTGTACAAAGATTGAATCTTTGCGTTCTTTACGGTATTATTCGTAATGGATTCATTTCATAATTCATGCTAATGATAATATTTTTCAAATCTGGCGCAAGTGAAATGTAGCTGAAGAAGAAATTTTTGATTCAATCCTATCATTTTCTCTTCTTTTGAGATTTTGCTACTTAGTCCGGTCTGACTTTACACCGATCATACAGCACAATGGTGAAACAGGTAAGACATCACAAATGTCGGTTAGGCGCATGCTACCGCATGGTTGCAGCCACGTGTTTCTCCATTGATGATTTCTATAGTCTGACTGTTGGTTTGAATATTTCATTCTTTCCGATATGTTATTATAGTTACTAAATTGCCTGGGCGTTCAATAATAAGGGATGCCGTTGAGGTGGAGCTTCCATACTGCATTGTCAGTAGCTTTTCGCATGTTCTTGAGAGGTGAAAATTTGGTTACCCACCCACTAATAAAGAATAAAGACGATAAACTGCTTGCCGGGGAAATAAACGCACAATTCAAATGTTTACATTTACCAGGCTGCTGATGTCAGCTTGTGAGAATTATAGGTGATTTTTCGTAAATGTTTGGGAGCAAAATTCTTCATTCTATGTTTGAATGAAGAACTTTTCTCCCAAACCTTCACACAAAATCACATTTTGGAAAGCATACTTCAGCATAGTATGCATATGTATCATTAGTCGATTGTTCGATCTAGTAAAAGCTTCTGCTAAATCGCGAGAGATTTTGAAAAAGGCTGTAGTTTTTAAATGTCCGTGTTTGTTTTTGCAGATATACGTTTCCCTACACCCAAAACAATTTCCCAATGCAAAAAAAGCATTACATCCTTTCGAACATATTTTGAATTCGACTCATGCCTTGTTCGCATTATAGACCAAATTTACCTACCGCATTATACAAACACAACTCAATCTGCTATGAAATAAGTTGGTTGAAAATAGTCGCTACAGAATAGTCTGTTCGCATGTAAAAGTATTAGTTGGTTTTGCTTGCTGAATCTTTACCCCACAAAGTGATGTATTCTATACATGGACACTTCTTTGGTGTTTGAACGAAATTCTGTCTTCTAACACAGTGATGATCTTTTGTCTGCAAACGGCTCATTTCAACCACACTAAACGCGTGTGTAGTTTACCTATTCACGATGGTGTGTGTAATACACAATAATTTTTTCGCGCAGCGAAAGGTCTATGCAGTAAAATTATTTCCCTCTCATTCCACGCTTCAGAGAAAGGTGGAAGCAAATGATTTGTGCTCAGGTTGATTTTTGATGATCGTTGACCAGGGCGATGCTGTGAACTGGATTCGCATGCTTGAGATGACATGCAAACAATTCAAATGAGCAACTTCTACTTCTGATTAAAAATACAAAACCAATTCATCACAGCCCTTATAGTTTATGTTGTCTTACACTTAAACGCTTTCGACGCAAAATATTGATACGATATCACCTGACTTTTAAAAATACTGTCGCAATAGGGGATCCCAGAAATAATTAGGGGACGGCTTTTATCAAACAAAAGTTCAATTAACTTGTTGGTCCAATGATCCTATATGGTTAACTTTCTCCTGCCTATAGTGCGCTTAATTATTCATCAATCATTAAAATCATTAATAAAATGCATGATACTGTTTAGCGGCTAGAACTCCCATACCGCTGGCATATTGAGGGTTGAGAGAACGCCGAAAGTTTATCGTAATATCATCTCAGAAACAAAACCCGCACCCCATCAATTTGATGATTACCGTGTGCTATTCTCTGTAAGATGCAGTAAGCGATCGATGGATAGGCGAAATGGAAAAAGGTTCTTGAGCGTGTATTAGAATTTTAAAGCCACTTGTATACAAGTGAAGATGTTATTTACATGTGTATTAGTGCAGGTCATTTTAAAACTAATACTCCGATATGGCTGAATTCACGAATTCATTCCCATTTGTAAGTTTGTGTATGTTTCTATAGCTTAATCACCATTTCATGCAATTTTGTCCCGGACCAATATCGCTTTATATGCATTATACCAGTTACAATGCAAAATTCTCATTAGAATCATGCTTATTCGCACGTAAATCATACGGTTCGTGTTTTGGGTGTACGTTCTTATTGCTGGCTTGAACCTTTCAAATAGAAATTCGTTCAGTTTACTCTACATATAAAATAATGAGGGAGTAGTACAAATGTCCTGTCTATAACAAAGGTGATAAGCTGGATCGTTGCAAGTACCAGTCAATCACATTGCTGAATACCATCTACAAAGTGTTCACCGTTGCCCATAGAGAAAAATGGGGAATTCAGAGCAGGTTCACAACAAACGAAATATTTTCGATTCGACTAGTCTTTCAAAAATGTTGCAATTACAACGTGCCACCTGTTTATAGATTTCAAAGCCGCATATGATACAATCGATTGAGATCACCTATGGGATCTAATACACGAATATGGGTTTCTAGCTAAACCGACATATTTGATCAAATCGACTATGGATCGAGTGATGTGTTACGTCCGAGTATCGGGGACACTATCAAGTTCTTTTGAAACTCAAAAAATGCGGTAATAAATGGTAATAAATATGTACACGAGAGCAAGAGGTTCGAAGGAAGAAACATTACACCTTATGCTCATATGCTTGGTTCTAAACCAAGAGGTGTGATATAGGATCATGTCAATCATCATTTCAACACTCTAATAACCAGACCTCGAAAGCGAAATTTCCATCTCGTTACATCTTAGCAGTTTAGAAAATATTGCAAACTACTATTTTTTTGGGCTATCTAGACTACTGTACTACTACTGCTGCATTTAGATGCGACCAAAGTTGAACTTTCTACGACTAAAAAGTCGGTGCAAGTACTACAAAACACTGAAAATTACAATTATGTGAAAGAATTTAAATCTATCGTGAATAACCATGAATGATATAACCTTAAATTATTTGTATGTGAGCGAAACATTTCTAGAAGACCGTTGATAGTTTCTCATGTAAGGAACAAAAATATCTTCACAATACAATACAGAAAATGTATCTTCACTGGATTTATTATGAAATTAGTATGTATATGAGTGAGACATTTCTAGACTATTGCTGATAGTTTTAACTCAATGAGCTATTATATCTTCATATATAGTTCAGAAAATTTTCTTATTTTGAATTCAGATTTGTTATTTGGCCGAGTCTCATACACCAATCGACTGTGTGTGTTTTTTTGTTTTTGTTTTAGAGGATAGCAAAAAACTTCCAAAGAGTCCCTGAGGCTGCAGGAAAAAAATATATTAAACTGTAACGTCTCAGGGAGCTGGTTTGTGTTGCCACCCGACTCGCCAAAAACCACTACTCTTGCCCAAAACCTGAATCCTTCCCGGCACTACCTTACGGCATTACTTCGGGGAGGGGGTTTTTATGAGCATAACACCCACTCTAATTCCACTACTTAGCAGTTAGTTCCTTCAGTAGGGTTACAGCACTACTCCTCGACTGTGGTGTGTTCTTCACCATCAACACAGACTGGCAATTTCTACATGGTAGTCGGAAAGCTAGCAGGGGGTCGAAACTTTATGCTCTTCCCCTACGAAGACAATCTGGGCGGCAAACTTCAGAGTGTCTAATTTACCTAGCCCTTCGGCTCCCTTGTGCCACTCTGCACCGAAACTTTCTTCTCGTACCATTCAGCACCACTTACTCGTTCAGCTCCCGACTTTTTCGCAAACTACTCGGTCCAGTCCCCAACGATGGATCTGGCCTACTCCGAAGGAGAATTCCTAGGCGAGACAGGTTCTCCCGATACCGAGCGGTAGATTTCTCCCGATGCCGATGTTCGTTTCCGTGAGTCAATTAGCTCCCCGCTTTGTTCTGATCTACTCGATAGAGAGCCCCAGCGATGGACCTAGCCTACTCTATGGACCAGCCAGTAGGTGCTAAGGTCCATCCAGCGATTCCGGGTGGAGCGTAGCTTCCGGTTCACTGGCGCCCCAATAATCCATTGCTAGCTATTCGACGCGGTCTGATCCCCGGCTGTGCATCTACCCTACTCACGAGCTATCCGGTAGGGTGTTAAGGTCGGTCCGGCGATTCCGGTTAAGTCTGACGTCCGTATCACTGGCGCTCAGATGACTCGAACCCGGTTCTACGTTGCGTACTACTCAACTGGTCCCCGGCGGGGGACCTAATCTACACCAACGGATTGGTCCCCGGCGGCGGAATTTCTCGCGAATCCCAATTTGTGATTTAACGGCAAACTTTCTAGCCAAGGGCGTACTTTGTTGGTCCCTTCGTCACTTCCTCTGCATCTCGGAGAGTATACTCGTAACCACTCTATTGACAGCGTCCCAGGTATGCTCGTCGTGGCACATCTCTTCAACGATACTATCAACTATCACACCCTACGAAAACTTCTCCGAACCTAGACCACGTGTTCCTGTGTCTTTGCACGTTTACACACTCCGGGCAAAGGATTGCCGAAGCATGTCCAAACCGGTGCAAGTACTTCCGGAAGCATCCGTGCCCGTACAAAACTTGCATCAAATGTAAGTTCACATCTCCATGTTTCCTATGCACCCAAGCTGTCACATTTGGGATTAGTCCTCAGCCATAGTGATGCATTTTCGGGATCATGCCGGCGAAAACGCATACTACCTCCGACGATATTGTTCTGTAACCACTCGCGACTCGTACGGGCATCAGCCGGAATGGCCGGTTCAGCTTTTCACGATTCCGCTTGGTTTGCAGCGCTGCACCCCAGGAACCTCATATCGAAGTATCGATGACGAAACGGTAGATAGCATACGTCTCGTCTCGGTAGCCGACAATTGGCATGATTCTCGTTGTCTTCGCCGACTTTTCACAGACGTAGTCGACGTGGTTGTTGAAGCTCAACCGGTCGTCGGTTATCACTCAAAATTCTGCCCTCCAACGTCGATCTGAATCCGCTGAATCGCTTTGACGCTGCTTGTGGTGGGTTATTTACAGCTTGACTCCGTTCATCCAGCTCTCGGTCGCGTCTATTGTCTCCATCACCGACAACTCCACTTCTTCAAATGTCTCACCAATCACCGTTAGTTACATGTCGTTCGCGAAACCCACACAGAAAAAAATATTGTGTAATTTTAGTTTATTTTCATAAACATATTTGGATCATGATTATAAATGTAAAATTAAGTTCCACCACAAATCCACACGACTTGTCGTGCTTTCTTCAACGAATTTTATTATAATTCTACATGTGGATTGAAAATTACAGTTTCTTCAAACGGAAAACCAATGCACTTCAATGTATTTTTCACACGCTTATTGCTGTAAAATGAATGACATGTAATATTACACGAACGAAAGTGTAAAATTGTATGCTTTTTGATACTCTAATTGAGTGCATTGATTTTAACGTAATTTTCAATCAAAGTTTTGATTCAATCTTTGTATGTTTACATTCTTATTGATTTACATGTCGTTTAAATTTCATTATTTTTTGTGCGCGCTATTTTCACTTTCCTGGGCAGCCGAAGAGTTATGACCCCATCGTATACCCGTTCCAAAGAGTTGGACCAAGAATGGAGCCTTGAGGAACGTACGCTGTGAATGACATTGACTTCTGCCCTTCGCTCGTCTCGCACTGCAGCACTCTGCTCTAGAAGTAGCTCTTCAGGATCTAGCATAGATAGTTGGGAACCCTCATTCTGTGCAGTGCTGCAGCAATGGCTGTCCAGTTGGCACTGTTAAATGCATTCTTAACATCTTAACAACAAAGCCCAGTATCGATATCCTCTTCACTTCTGTTTAGATGCCTTCTCAGCACTCTTAAACATTGTCAGAATTGCACCCACTGTTGACGCTTCTTGCGCAATCCGAGCTGCCTCTTAGTTAGTCCGCGCGGCTTCGGCTGCAGTACCAGCTTCTATACCTTCCAAATTTCGGGGAACCTTTATATAAACACATCAACAGCACCATCCTGAACACGTCCGGATATGCCAGGATCGCACGTTTGGTGTTCTATCCGAACCGGGGAATTTCTTTGATTTCAGACACTTCGATGCTTTGTCGAGCTCATCGTTACTTACCAATCGTCGTGCTCCAGCATTAGGCTGAACTGCTTTACTGTCCACCTTGGAGGAGCGTAATAGCTACACACGAAGACGCCATTGATTTTGGCGATCACGAAGCCTTCATATGAGCGTTCTACCACTTCTTGAATGGGAAATCTGCCCATAACTTTTATCACAGCCGTTCAATCGATATGAGAGTTCCCAAAATCGATTTTCCAGCGCGAGAACGCCCTCCATCACTACGAGACTCATCGTATTGGTCGAGTGCATGCAACCCAAGGCAATGCGCAAGCAACGATACTGGATTATCTCCAGTTCGATGAAGTGTATGTTCGAGGGTACTTTTTAAGGTTTTAGACCACCCAAATAAAGGACGGCCGATTGCCTTGCGATGGCTTCAGTCTTCTTGGATATAAAGGGGGCTTTTGACTCAGTTTCTTTCTGAGTAGCTGCACCAGAATGGTCTTTCACCGATTTTAAATAACTTTTTGCTAAACCTGTTGTCTGAAAAGCACATGCATGTCTAAGTTCCCTGTTCTACAATTTTTACGTAAATGACATTGACGATTGTCAATTCATGCACGCTAGGGCTACTTGCAGACGACGCGCAGTGTCACCTAGCCGGACAAAACCTCTAAATTTTATTTTGGATTTTTCATGATTTAACATTTTCTTTGTTTGTAAAGAGGTTTAATGGAGTTTTCTCAAAATATTAGGTGTTGAAGACGAAAGATAGATTTTTTGCAGAACTTCAAAGAAATAGATAGATGAACAATTCTGTAAAAAAATGTATTCAAACCTATGTTATTCAAATGACTATATATTTTTAGTTAAGATTCCGATTAGGGTCGCACTGGTTTCATTTGAAAGGTTATTCGCTGGAGTTTTAACTTTCCATTTAGTCGATACAAGCTTTTTTCTTATACAGACATGAAGCACAAATAATAAATCGCACATTAAATTAAAATTATAATGTTCAAAGTGGCTGTACTTTATTTTGAAACAGTTCGGAAAGATCACTTGTAGTTAATGGTGTACGTTCCGAAAATGAATGTGCTTTTTGCCCCGACGTATGAAAAAATGTGATTTTTCATTATATGTCTGAAGGAGACGCATGTTTGTGTTTGATTCCCCAAGGTACGAAATATAATTTATGAATGTCTACCAGCATTATCAACAATTGAAAAAATGTGTATTCTGCTAAAAATTCGCTGCACCAATTTTTTTGAAAATGAATTCTCATATATTGTGCACCTCAATATTCGTAAATGTTGAATTTTCGAACCATGAACTAAGTACCAAAATTTTGAGGTAGAAATAAAAATTAAAAAATAACATCAAATATGAATTCAGTGCGACAAAATTACCCCAATGTGAAGTTTTCATCAAATTCGGGTCACTTTTGAGGTTTTGTCCGGCTTTTGTATGGAAGATGATCACTGTTCGACGGGGTGGTCTCTGTTACAGCGCCCAAGGTATTTGGGGGTGTTTCTGTTTCCGCTCTGCCTCGAACATACACTTCATCAAACTGGAGAGAATCCAGTATCGTTGCTTGCACATTGTCGGCGTAGCCAGAAATTTGGTTTTGACGAAAATCTTAGATTTTTCAAAAATGTTGGCGGGTCTATTGATGACATTTAATCTGTAGGCCGCGATCGACTGGGTACTACCGTGTTCTGCAGTAATAGCGAAATAGGATGGTGTGAGCGGGCATGGGTGCTATAACCCTACTGTAGGTAGAATTAAATACCTGTCGCATGTGTCAGTTATGTTGGGTGGCGGACTACGAGACAGGTTAGGTCAAGTTCAACGAGTGGCCCAAAACACCACTTTACTAACAATCAAGCAGAAAAGGATGAGCTGAAAATTCGCAACTTCGAAACCGTATCATTGGAAGAGCTTTGATGGACGGGGCAGAATGTGTGGAAATGCGGGTATCGAGCGACGGCATAAGAGCTGGGCAAAATGCGCCAACGCGTATCAAGTGGCAGGCGATCAGCGAAAGGATTTGTGTAGTGTGGATCAAATCCACAGCATTATCAATGTGCACTGACCTCACGAAGCCGAGTAAGATGCATTTTATGCGCAGCTGGAGCATGTCTATGATAGCTATGATGTCATCGGTGACATAAACATCCTGATAGGCCGGGGCATTGTATAAACCGGTTATCGCACAGGATAGTCTGTAAACCTTATAAACAATGTGCAGAAATTCTCATGATTGATAAGTATATTATGACGAACACCTAAATAACGAAGCAGTAGACGACAAGAGTATTGCAAGAATCAGCTTGGAGACGCGCGCAGTCGACGACAGATTCCGGATCTACCTAAGATTCATGAAAAAATAGGACGGTTGGACCGCTAGCAATGATCAACTGTCATATAAGCAACTCAAACACAGAGTAGAGGAATTGGCTAGAGCACTCCACTGGGTGCTTTTGAAGATCTGGAAGGAGGAGATTTTACCGAAGTATAGGATGTAGGAAGCAGTATGTCCCATCTATAACAATGGTGTTTATCAGGAAATCAATTTTCAAATCTTGCATGGTGCGGGTAAAAGCTTACTTTCGCCACTTTGCTTTTCGTATTTCAACAAGTTATTTTTTTTAAATCGTTTGCACTGAAAGATGCACCTTTGCATACTAGAATAGTAAACGTCATCTACAAGGTGATCTCCCAAATTCTTTGTTGCCGCCTATCTTCAACCAAGCTATTTACAATAACACTCATGAAAACTTTACTGAAGACACTAAGTCTCGAACTAAATTTGATTGGAATTAGTAATGCATCCAACTAGAAAAATTAATCGACAACATTATGCTGCTAAATACTAAACCTACAAAGGACTAAACTACTAAACTGATAGTTTCCAAATTATGGGATCTTGGCGCCATTCAATTTGATACCCAAATGTACACCATAAATAGCGAAAAGCGTGAAAAATTTAAATTTTTTTTATTACCAATCTTAGCTAGTGGCACTTTATATAAGTGATAACCCAAAAAAAAAAATCAAATGCACATAAAAACCGATTCTCACCTGTTAGAGACAAGCGTAAAACGCCATTTTGCATCAGTTTCTATGTAGGCGTTTTCATTGAGCTATTTACATGATTTATCAACTATAGGTTCGTCACTAAAATATTAGTTACAAGATCCCATTCTCACAACTTACAAAAAGTCCCCATAACGTTTAAAACATTAGTTTCTCTACGTAATGAACAGATAATAAACTTCCAAAATTATTATTTGAATATTTAATAAACTAGTCAGCATCAAACTTTTTTTTCTTCAATTCAAATATTTTGGTTTTGAGGGGGTTTTAACCCTCAAAACCCCCTCTTGGCTACGCCACTGTGCCTTGGGTTGCATGCACTCGACCAATACGATGAGTCTCGTAGTGCTGGAGGGCGTTCTCCCGCTGGAAAATCGATTTTGGGAACTCTCATATCGATTGCTCATCCGATGCGACATTCTGAACTCGTTGGTGATTGGAAACTTCAAGAGGCTCGTTGAGCTTAATTCTCAAACCCGATTTATGTGCTTGTACTTCGACTACATGGAACAGCGCATCAATCCTTCTTCGTATAATCCCAACCGCATCCGTCTCCCTAATATTTCTGATTCTACTGTATTCTTCGACACATCCACGAAGGATCGTGGAATTCCGGACCACATACGCCCGTGAGTGATTCCCAATATATTTTATAATAAATTCCGATAAGTCGACTGTTACAAAATGTTGTACACTGACGGATCAAATCTCGAAGGGTCCACTGGCTTCGGTATCTTCAATAATACTATCACTGCTTCATTCAAGCTCAATGATCCCGCTTTAGTTTACGTCGCAGAGTTAGCTGCAATTCAGTACACCCTTGGGATCATCGACACTCTGCCCACAGATCACTACTTCATTTCGGAAAGCCTCAGCTCTGTCGAGGCTCTTCGTGCGATGAAGCCCAAAAAGCAATTCTAGTATTTTCTGGGGAAGATACGGAAGTCCTTGTATACGTTATCTAAAAAATCTTACCAGATTATCTTTGTTTCGGTCTCATCTCATTGCTCTATCCCGGGCAATGGAAAGGCCGACTCTTTAGTAAAGGGGGGCATTAGATGGATGCATATACGAAAGACCAATCTGCTTCAACGATTTTTTAGTATTTGTCATCAAAGGACACTCAACAGTTGGCAAACCTTGTGGAGCAATGGGGAACTTGGACGGTGGCTACATTCGATTATCCCAAAGGTATCAAAAAAGTCATGGTTCAGGGGGATTGATGTGGATCGGGATTTCATTCGTGTTATGTCTCGGCTTATGTCCAACCACTACACCTTGGATGCGCATTTGCGGCGTATTGGGCTTGCGGAGAGTAGTCTGTGACTTGTGACGAGGGCTATCACGACATCAAGCACGTTGTCTGGGTATGGGCCGGGTATTATGACGCCAGGTCTCAATTAAAAGATTCCCTTCGGGCCCTAGGTAGACCACCCAATGTTCCAGTTCGAGATATGCTGGCAAATCGCGATCTTCCCTTTATGTCCCTTATTTATATTTTCATAAAAACGATAAATACGCCAATTTAGCTCCTCTTTTTTTATTTCTCGTTTTTAGAAGTTCCCTGTCCTGCCTTGTGGAGCCGATCAGCATCAGAGTGCCATTATGTGACCGCCGTCGCCTTTACCATGTAATTTGAGGCGAAAGCGACCCGATTTCGCAGGTCCGATGAATCCCACTCATCAACCCGGGCCTTGTCTGGCATGTCGCTGATCTCCCGTTTGCCTGAAAGTGGCAAGTCTGGTCTTCTTACCTGTCAACATATCCGCCTACTCTCTTCTGTTCCTGATATAACTGCTTCAACACCGATGTTGGAAATAATCCACATTTGCATTCTGTTTTCCTAGTTTTAAGATAGCTATATTTTTGTCATAAAAATATTCTTTTCCACCTTGTATATCGAACTGCATTCCTAGTTTTAAGATAGCTGTTCAATTTCTCATAAAAACCTGTTCCCCTTTCAAACTGTATTCTTAATTTAAAAATAGCTGTAAAATTTTTCGTAAAAAACTTATGTTCCTCCTTTTGTATATCAAACTCGATTCCTAGTTTTAAGATAGCTGCAAAAAAAATTCTGAAAACCTATTGTATCCTACTTTTGTATATAGCATTGCATTTCTAGCTTTAAGATTGCTGTAAAAAATCCCCCTTGTAAAAAATATTTCAAATTTGTAACCTTCTAGTTTTAAGATATCCAAAATGTAAAAAAATGAATTTGGCACCGCTAAGCTAACGCATTTGTGCCTAACAAATAAAAGAACTAAATAAAAAAACCTGTTTTAATCCACCTAGTGGTGCTATTGTGCCTTTCTCATTTGGTCGGTGTTAAGTCAGACCGGACTAAGTCGCAAAACATAAAAAAATGAGATGATGATAGCACTGGATAAAGAATATCGTCAGCTATATTCGACGTTTGCAGATTTGAAATATGTAACAATAAACAAGAATTATGGCAAAAAATAATTTCCAATCATAATGTAAAGGATGCTGCGATTCAAACTTTAAACGTGTTTTTCTCGAAATCAATGTTTTGTCACTTAGTCCGGTCTGACTTAACACCGACCATTTGTCCAAACTACGATTCCATGGCTGATTATGTTCAATACAATGCTGTAAATGTATATTACCTATTCAGTACGATTTGCACATACATACAATGGATCGACAGCCAAGATCTTGAGATACGATGTGTCGACACTGAAACATCGCTTGAAACTAGCGGCGGATCAAGGAGGAAGATCCGAGGGGTCTGGATCCTGCCTAAAATTTTCAACTTGTTAAGAAATTTTAAACTAGTTTTAATTTTAAAGTAGCAACCCCTCATTGCATACTCCTACCTAAGCCTATATTGGTCAAAAAATTAGGCCGGGATTAGGTTGACGATTTTTATAGTGATTGCATAACATTTCTATATGAGAAAGGCAAAAACAGTTATTTAATTTTGTTATTGAAATTTACGTTGTTTCGTTTATTTCCTAAATCTAGAAACTGGTTTCTCAAAAAAATGGCACAAAGGAGAAGCGCGGACTGTCCAAGATGCAGCTCGGATTGCGGCAAGGAGCATCGACAGTGGATGCAATTCAGACAGTGCTCAAGAGTTCTGAGAAGGTATCTAAACAGAAGTGAAGAGGAGATTGCTGTAGTCACGATAGATGTTATGCATTTACCAGCGCCAGCTGGGAAGCCATCGCTGCAGCGCTGCACAGAATGAGGGTTTCCGATTATCTACGCCAGATCATGAAGAGCTACTTCTAGAGCAGAGAGCTGCTATAAGAGACTAGCGAAGTGCAGAAGTCAATGCGAGTCACAGTGGGCGTTCCTCAAGGCTCCATTCTTGGTCCAACTCTTTGGAACGCGATGTACGATGGGGTCATAATTCTGCGGCTGCCCAGGAAAGTGAAAATCTTTGATTTCGCGGACGACATGTAACTAACGGTGATGGGTGAGACACTTGAAGAAGTGGAGTTGTCAGTGACGGAGACAATAGACGCGATCGAGAGCTGGATGAACGGGATCAAGCTGCAAATAGCTCACCACAAGTTGGTGATCAGCAACTGCAAAGCGGTACAGCGGATGCAGATCACCGTTGAGGGCACGTGATTGTATCGAAGCGTGCACTGCACAGTGGCCCCAAAGAGCAAAACAGCGTTTTTTTAGATTGCATCAAAAGTGTTGACTTTAGCAATGTGGTGTCTTCGAGAAAAAACTGCCCTTCTTTCTGTCTTATCGGATTGATGATTAATCTCCCTAGTAGTGAGTTACGAAATTTATTTTCTGCAATAATTCAGATAGACAAACACTTACTTCAGTAAACTAGTGGAGAACTCACTGCAAACATTTTACCTGAAGACTTAAACTCTCTAGCTTTTATGCTTTTTGAAATATAGGGGATTATTTGTGAAAGGTCCCTTAAAAGCAGTTTTTTCATCATAAGTTTTCTTCTAGATTTTTTCCACTTTATAAATGTTCTAGAACATTGTTTAGGCTGTTAAACTGCATTACTTTGCCAAAGACGGAAACTTGATATCGCTAGTATGTGCGGAGATATTAACGTTTCGTGATTAAAATAGCTCTTTTTCCAATACCGATAACTTTTAAACGGGCAAACCACTCGGTAAACAAATTAAAGTGCAAGAAAAACCGCAACAAATGTTGGAAAAATCAGATCTCCCCAAGGCGGCCCTCTATGGAAATACTCGAGTTAAAGTTTGTCTCATTCCGTCATCAAATGCATGTTCCCCTATTTACCATTTTGTTGCACTTGCGCCATTGTTATGAAGTAGGCGCAACGGAATTGTCAGTTTCTAATGTCAGACGTATGTATTAAGTTGTTAAACAACTGTAACTTTCGATTTACTTAAGACGTGCCAACAAAAGAAAGAAAGGCTAATTATTGCGACTTTAACCCTTCATTTCAGAGCTAATAGTAATATATAGTAATGTAATTGAACTAATAATTGTAATATAATGTAATGTAATGGAATGAGACAAACTTCAACTCTAGTATTTCCATAAAGGGCCGCCTTGGGGAGATCTGGTTTTTCCAGCATTGGTTGTGCTTTTCTTGCACTTTATTTGTTTATCGAGTGGTTTGCTCGTTGTTGCCCGCTTAAAAGTTATCCGCATTGGAAAAAGAGCTATTTTCGATCAAGAAACGTTAATATCTCCACACATACTAGCGATATCAAGTTTCTGTCTTTGGCAAAGTAATGCAGTTTAACAGTTTAAACAATGTTCTAGAACATTTATGTAGTGGAAAAAATCTAGAAGAAAACTTATGGTTTAAAAACTGCTTTTAAGGGGCCTTTCACAAATAATGCCCTATATCTCAAAAAGCATAAAAGCTAGAGAGTTCAAGTCTTCAGGTAAAATGTTTACAATGAGTGTCTCCACTAGTTTGCTGAAGTAAGTGTTTATCTATCTGAATTATTGAAGAAAATAAACTACTACTACTAGGGGGATTAATCATCAATTCGATAAGACATAAAGAAGGAGAGTTCCATTCCAAGAAACTTTCTCAAAAACACCACATTACTATAGTCAACAGTTTTGATGCAATCTAAAAGCCCCTTTTTGCACTTTGGGACCACCGTGCCCTGTAGCAATTTGGAGTGATAACCGACGACTGGTTGAGTTTCAACAACCACGTCGAATACGCTTGCGAAAATTCGGCGAGAGCAACCAAAGCAATAGCGAGAATCATGCCAAACGTCGGCTGTCCGAGAAGCAGCACGGGACGTCTGCTATCTACCGTTTCGTCATCGATACTTCGATATGGGGTTCCCTGGGGTGCTGCGCTGCAAACCAAACGGAGCCGTGAAAAGCTGAACCGGACATTCCGGCTGATGCCCGTACGAGTCGCGAGTGGTTACAGAACAATATCGTCGGAAGTAGTATGCGTTTTCGCCGGCATGATCCCGAAAATGCATCACTATGGCTGAGGACTAATCCCAAATGTGACAGCTTGGGTGCATAGGAAACATGGAGATGTGAACTTACATTTGATGCAAATTTTGTACGGGCACGGATGCTTCCGGAAGTACTTGCACCGGTTTGGACATGCTTCGGCAATCCTTTGCCCGGAGTGTGTAAACGTGCAAGGACACAGGAACACGTGGTCTAGGTTCGGAGAAGTTTTCGTAGGGTGTGATAGTTGACAGTATCGTTGAAGAGATGTGCCACGACGAGCATACCTGGGACGCTGTCAATAGAGTGGTTACGAGTATACTCTCCGAGATGCAGAGGAAGTGACGAAGGGACCAACAAAGTACGCCCTTGGCTAGAAAGTCGCCGTTAAATCACAAATTGGGATTCGCGAGAAATTCCGCCGCCGGGGACCAATCCGTTGGTGTAGATTGGGTCCCCCGCCGGAGACCAGCTGAGTAGTACGCAACGTAGAACCGGGTTCGAGTCATCTGGGCGCCAGTGATACGGACGTCAGACTTAACCGGAATCGCCGGACCGACCTTAACACCCTACCGGATAGCTCGTGAGTAGGGTAGATGCACAGCCGGGGATCAGACCGCGTCGAATAGCTAGCAATGGATCATTGGGGCGCCAGTGAACCGGAAGCTACGCTCCACCCGGAATCGCTGGATGGACCTTAGCACCTACTGGCTGGTCCGTAGAGTAGGCTAGGTCCATCGCTGGGGCTCTCTATCGAGTAGATCAGAACAAAGCGGGGAGCTAATTGACTCACGGAAACGAACATCGGCATCGGGAGAAATCTACCGCTCGGTATCGGGAGAACCTGTCTCGCCTAGGAATTCTCCTTCGGAGTAGGCCAGATCCATCGTTGGGGACTGGACCGAGTAGTTTGCGAACAAGTCGGGAGCTGAACGAGTAAGTGGTGCTGAATGGTACGAGAAGAAAGTTTCGGTGCAGAGTGGCACAAGGGAGCCGAAGGGCTAGGTAAATTAGACACTCTGAAGTTTGCCGCCCAGATTGTCTTCGTAGGGGAAGAGCATAAAGTTTCGACCCCCTGCTAGCTTTCCGACTACCATGTAGAAATTGCCAGTCTGTGTTGATGGTGAAGAACACACCACAGTCGAGGAGTACTGCTGTAACCCTACTGAAGGAACTAACTGCTAAGTAGTGGAATTAGAGTGGATGTTATGCTCATAAAAACCCCCTCCCCGAAGCAATGCCGTAAGGTAGTGCCGGGGAGGATTCAGGTTTTGGGCAAGAGTAGTGGTTTTTGGCGAGTCGGGTGGCAACACAAACCAGCTCCCTGAGACGTTACAGTTTAATATATTTTTTTCCTGCAGCCTCAGGGCTTTTTTGGAAGTTTTTTGCTATCCCCTAAAAACAAAAACAAAAAAACACACAGTCGATTGGTATATGAGACTCGGCCAAATAACAAATCGGAATTGAAAATAAGAAAATTTTCTGAACTATATATGAAGATATAATAGCTCATTGAGTTAAAACTATCAGCAATAGTCTAGAAATGTCTCACTCATATACATATTAATTTCATAATAAATCTAGTGAAGATACATTTTCTGTAAACTATCAACGGTCTTCTAGAAATGTTTCGCTCACATACAAATAATTTAACGATAGATTTAAATTCTTCCACATAATTGTAACTTTCAGTGTTTTGTAGTACTTGCACCGACTTTTTAGTCGTAGAAAATTCAACTTTGGTCGCATCTAAATGCAGTCGTAGTAATACAGTAGTCTAGATAGCCCAAAAAAATAGTAGTTTGCAATATTTTCTAAACTGCTAAGATGTTACGAAATGGAAATTTCGCTTTAGAGGTCTGGTTATTAGAGTGTTGAAATGATGATTGACATGATCCTATATCACGCCTCTTGGTTTAGAACAGAGCATATGAGCATAAGGTGTAATCTTTCTTCCTTCGAACCTCTTGCTCTCGTGTACATATTTATTACCATTTATTACCGCATTTTTTCCCGAAGATATTAAACATTAGATAGTCCTTCCTGAGTTTCAAAAGAATTTCTATTCGAAAGGTTCAAGCCAGCAATAAGAACGTAGGGAAACGTATATCTGCAAAAACAAACACGGACATTTAAAAACTACAGCCATTTTCAAAATGTCTCTCGATTTAGCAGAAGCTTTTACTAGATCGAACAATCGACTAATGATACATATGCATACTATGCTGAAGTATGCTCTCCAAAATGTGATTTTGTGTAAAGGTTTGGGAGAAAAGTTCTTCATTCAAACATAGAATGAAGAATTTTGCTCCCAAACATTTACGGAAAATCACCTATAATTCTCACAAGCTGACATCAG
Source organism: Topomyia yanbarensis (assembly GCF_030247195.1). Lineage (NCBI taxonomy): Eukaryota > Metazoa > Arthropoda > Insecta > Diptera > Culicidae > Topomyia > Topomyia yanbarensis. Next base: position 280,078,784 of record NC_080671.1, read on the forward strand.
CAGCCTGGTAAATATAAACATTTGAATTGTGCGTTTATTTCCCCGGCAAGCAGTTTATCGTCTATTTATTCTTCATTAGTGGGAGGGTAACCAAATTTTCACCTCTCAAGAACTTGCGAAAAGCTACTGACAATGCAATATGGAAGCTCCACCTCAACGGCATCCCTTATTATTGAACGCCCAGGCAGTTTAGTAACTATAATAACATATAGGAAAGAATGAAATATTCAAACCAACAGTCAGACTATAGAAATCATCAATGGGGAAACACGTGGCTGCAACCATGCGGTAGCATGCGGCTAACCGCCATTTGTGATTTCTTACCTGTTTCACCATTGTGCTGTATGATCGGTGTAAAGTCAGATCGGACTAAGTAGGAAAATCTCAAAAGAAGAGAAAATGATAGGATTGAATCAAACATTTCTTCTTCAGCTACATTTCATTTGCGCCAAATTTGAAAAATATTATCATTAGCATGAATTATGAAATGAATCCATTGCGGATAATACCGTAAAGAATGCAAGGATTCAATCTTTATACACGTTTTTCTCTGTATCAATGTAATATCGCTTAGTCCGGTCTGGCATAAAACCGACATCTTGCATGCGCGTGCGCTTTGTATTCATTTTCACTGAAGTTAGAATGGACGTACGGCATTTGGTAAAAATGCGGCTGCAAATATGGGTATTTCATCAACTTTACTAAAATATGAATAACTCAAAAACGAAGCATCGTAGCTGTATAATGTAAGCGAACGAAAAATTCTACACAAAGCAAGCTACAATCCTATGCCTTTCGCCTTAATGAAATAAATTCGCTTTCGCTTTTCGCTACTAATTGGTACTATAGACATTCAATAATAGTAAAAGTGAGAATCTTGCTGTATTTGTATTTGTATTTGTATAAAAAAGTCCAATTGACAATTTGTCTAAATGAACTAAACTAAACTAAGTTAAACTAAACACAATTAAACTAGTGACAATGTACGACGACGAAACTGCGAAGAATTCACGACGAAGTCGAAAATTTCAGCAAACTCGTTGAAGCGACGACTCATTGCTAAAATCGGACTATTGGCAGCGTAGTTAGTGCTGCGCATTTCAGAATGCAGCAGGGCTCGTGGGCGAAGAGAACGGGTAGGCGCGTAGAGGCTGATTTGCGCTAGTAGCTCCGGATCATAATATTCAGCCAGCAAAATCTTAGACACGAAAGTAGCCTGCGCTGCATGTCTCCGATGTGTTAAAGTATTAAGTCCTAAAAGACGACAACGGTCCTCGTACGGTGGCAGGTTTAACGGATCGCTCCACGGCAATCCACGTAACGCATAACGTATGAATTTACGCTGGACTGCTTCGATCCTAAGGTTCCACGTTGCTTGATAGGGGCACCAAACGACGTTTGAAAATTCCAACTGCGGGCGCACCAATGAGCAATAAAGAGCCTTGAAACACAGAGGATCCCGAAATTCACTGGAAAGCAGAGACGTGATTTATTTAATTATAATTAATAAATTAATATCAACAGACACAGTGTGGTCCTAATGATAATTTCTTAATCTATTTAAAAAGTCAAATTGTAATCTGCTACGTGGAATGTGAAGATCGAACTCGGATGACACTCTGTTGAAGGTCCGCTGCAAACCAATGATGGCACTGTTTACTCCATAGTTAGTCCGGCGAAGAGGTAATCGGAGGAATAAATTATTGCGAAGGGCGCGAGGGCGAACGTTCATGTTTATCGCACTGAGAAGCTTGGGGCAGTCAATTCGATCTTGCAAAATATCCGAAATCGTCATAGCACGGAATAGATCCCGTCGCACTTGCAATGTATCGAGTCCAATAAGCAAACCTCGGCTTTCATAACTTGGCAGCTGGTGAGGGTTGCTCCAAGGCAATCGACGAAGGGTAAACCGAACAAATCTGCGCTGTACTGTCTCAATTCGATGGACACCGTTGAGATAATGAGGGTTCCACACAACTGAACAATATTCCAGAGTTGATCGAACGAGTGAGCAGTAGAGAGATTTCAAGCAGTAAATATCTGAAAAGTGCTTAGATATTCTCATTATGAACCCCAAACAGCGTGATGCCTTTGCGACAATATAGCTGATATGCTGTTTAAACGTCAGTTGTTCATCGAGAAAAACTCCGAGATCTTTGACGCAATTCGCTCTGTCAATTGTGGATTCAGCTAGACAGTAATTTAATCGAATGGGCGTTTTTTTCCTCGAGAACGTAATGACCGTACATTTCTTTGGGTTTAGGGTCATTCGGTTGATCTCGCACCATTCCGCAAAGGTTTCCAGTTGGCGTTGAAGGAAAGCTGCATCATCAGTATTCCGGATTCTATGGTATAACTTGAGGTCGTCGGCGAAAGACAACCGTGGTCCTTCTAAACAAAAGTTAACGTCGTTGAAATACAGAAGAAAAATCAATGGACCGAGATGGCTGCCTTGCGGAATACCAGATGAAGCAAAGAACTCTTCGGAACCTATCTTGACTGCTAGACGACGATCACTGAGATACGATTGCATCCAACGGAGAATATTAGTACCAAAGCCGAGTCTATCCAATTTTGCCACTGCAATAGCGTGATTTATCTTGTCAAAAGCAGCTGAAAGGTCCGTGTAGATAACGTCAGTTTGAAGGCCGTCCGACATAGCATCTGTAACATATGTTGTGAACGACAGAAGATTCGTAGATGTTGAACGTTTCGGCATAAATCCATGCTGAGTCTCGGAGATATACTGTTTGCAGTGGCTGGAGATGGGTTCCAACACAGCCATTTCAAACAGCTTAGAAACTGCGCTTAGCGTTGTAATACCACGGTAGTTGTCAACTACCTTTTTATCACCTTTTTCGTGAACTGGAAACATGATGGAGTATTTCCAGAATTCGGGAAATACTCCGGTTGTTAGCGACAATTGAAACAGATGACAAAGAGGTTCAATTAGACCGGCAGAGCATTTTTTTAGAATAATAGTTGGTATACCATCTGGGCCTGCCGAGGTTGAAGCCTTCATTTTGCTAATCGTCAGTTGTACCATATTATTGTCGATATTGATAGAGTTCAAAGACTGGTATGATTGAGGTACATTGAGAGCCGCGCGTGAAGCCTGGGTCGGTGTCAGTTTCTCGTTGGAGAAAACACTCGCGAATTCAGAGAATAGTTGGCAGATCTCCTGTAAACTAGAGCTCATACGTCCTCCATAGCTCATCGTTGAAGGCAACCCGGATTCCTTTCTTTGCTCGTTTACATGCTTCCAGAATGTTTTAGGTTCGGACTTCAACTTACGTTGCACGTTTCTCAAGTAATCGGCATGGCAACGCTTCGATGTCTTTTTATAGACTTGGTTAACATGAACGTAGTGTTGTCGCAGCACGTAGCCCCCAAACTTCGAGTACTTCTTCAGAGCGGCTCTTTTAGTCGCTTTTAACCGTCTCAGCTCGGCAGTGTGCCACGCTGGGTGCTTAGATTTAAGGCCACTTCTTTTGGGTACATAGCGATCGATAGCATAGCTCATAACATTGGAGAAAGTCTGCACTGCAACGTTGACATCATCATTGTCGAGAATTTCAGTCCAGTGGATATTCGACAGGAAGTCAATAATGCTATTATAGTTGGCTTTTCTAAAATTATAGCTGACGGTGTCAGAAGCATTGCAGTCATGCTTCACTCGAATCGCTTCAAGCAATATATGCAGGGGAGGGTGGTGTCCAACAGTCTTTATCAGGGGGAACGGTGCTGCGGTAACTTTTGGCGCGTAGTCAGATTTGCTCGAAAAACAGAGATCAAGGATTCTGTTATTCTCATTCACCACATTATTCGTTTGGCGCAGCTGATTTAGACTGTAGCAGTCAAGTAAACTGGTGATACCAGGATGAAAAGATGACAGTTCGGGATCAGCGAACATAAATCCGTCAGAAGCAGAGCGCCATTTTAATCCGGAGAAATTGAAATCACCAACAATCAGGATCTCATCAACCGGGCTTGCTTGAGCGGAAATCCGTTCCAGTGACTCAGTATGTGAATCAATCAATGTCGAATCGCGAGTGCGGTCCGGTGGAAGATAAACCACGCAAAGAAAAAGTGCGTAGCCAGCCAGTTTGATTCGCACCCACACCTGCTCGACACAGACCTCCAAAGTATCGTCAATCAGTTGCGCTTTCAATCGACGATGGATAGCCACAAGTACCCCGCCGCCGGTAGCCTTGAGACTGTTGCGTGAGCTGCGATCAGTTCGGAAAACATCGTAGTTGGCACCAAATGCTTGCACTGACAGAATGCTGTCGCTAAGCCACGTCTCTGTGAGGGCGATTATGTCGAAGCATTCATCCTAACTTGCTACCAAATAATCTTCGATTACTGAATTCATACCACCGGCATTCTGGTAATATATTTGTAGGTTTGAATGCCGCGATTGATTGCCGTTCATATCGATTTGGAAGAACCCTTCACCACTCCAGCACACAGGAAATTGTTGATAATAATTAATTAATTATAAATAATTAATTAATTATCAGCATCTCATGATTAACTCTATCAAAAGCTGCCTTTAGATCAGTGTAGATAGTATCCACCTGCAATTTCTTAGACAATTGTTCCGTGCAAAATGATGTGAAGCAGACGAGATTCGTCTCGACCGAACGTCCGGGGAAAAATCCGTGCTGGGATGTACTGATATAGTGTCGACAAGCAGAAAATAACGCTTCGTTGATGATTGATTCAAATACTTTAGATTCGACTGCAAGCGAAGTGACTCCGCGATAGCTCTCCATGTTGCATCTGTCACCCTTCTTGAATACCGGGAACATTACTGAGCGTTTTCAATCCTCAGGAAATATTTGCTGCTGAAGCGATAGGTTAAAAATATATGCAAGTGGTGTTACAAGTAAGTCCGAACATTTTTTCAATATAGTTGAAGGTATAGCACTGAGGCCGGGTGCATAAGATGACTTGGTTTTCCGGATTGCAGATATAACCATTTGTTCGGAGACAGTAAACACATCCATATCAACAGCACAAGCAGGAACGTCACGGGAAGCATTTTCGAGTTCGATTGCGGTTGGCGAGTCAGCTGAAAAAACACTTGAGAAGAATCTGGCAAACAGCGTACATTTCGCCACAGTTGTCGTAGCTTCTTCGCCGTCGTAAAGCATCCTTGATGGAAGTCCAGTTTCTTTTCGCTTCGTGTTGACAAATGACCAAAAGCCCTTCGGGTTTCGGCGTAGATTATTCTGCATGCGGTTTACATAGCGTTTATACAGAAGCTTGTTGTAACAACGATACTCATTACTGGCAAAAGTGAACATGCGCTTAGAAAGAGGACACCGTCGATTTGTGTACGCACGTAGAGTTTTAGCTCGAGTACGTTTTAGCTTTTAGTACTTTTAGCTTTAGTGCTGTTTGACCAGGGCGGCTTGCTAGGAGGCTGACATTTAGGCACTGAGGTGTCAACACAGTTCAGTAGTAGTCGCTTGTAGAGGGCAACTGCAGCAACTGATGAACAATCCCATTGTCTACAACTTCGTAGAATGCTATAAATCGATATAAAATCACCCGAGAAAGTTATTAAAATTTAATCGGGGCCTATGGATTAAGAAGTCGATTAACAAGGACTTACAAAAAATGTTGGGTTTAAATGAACAGTAAATTCAGATAAATTTCAATGTATACAAAGTCCCATTCTCAGCAGAAAAAATATATTTTCAGATTTCTCCGGGTCTTGGGCGAAAATGACACTTTATGAGGTGTGGTAAGGTGTTGACCAAATTTATTCGATAATCTTATACTTTTTCAAGATGTTGATTAATGTAGTAACGGATTTTATCATGCCTTTTTCATTACTTTTCTCGCTCTAGGGGATAGCTAATGTAAACTATAATGACCCTTTTTCCTGATCCTATCTTGCCTGGTAAAATACAATTGGCTTAAATTCAAAGCCTTATATTTGAATGAACTAAAGTAGACAGTCCGAGTCATTGTAATAAACGACGGATTTTATTGCAATTTTGGGTTGAGAATCCTGTTTGTCTTTATCAACATTAAAAGAAAGATGATTGAAAAAGAAAAAAAGCTCTTCGAGTTTTGAATCCATGTTTGTTATCTTTTGGGGTATTCATTTCATCAGAATTTATAGATGCAGATTTTTGCTTGTCCTCAAATTTTATTTCCAAATCGAGCACATAATCTTAGAAAAAACTACAAGGGGCAGCCCTATGGGGTTGCACGAACTGTAGATGTAGGACTATACTACTTAATGTGAAATATTTATTTTCTTAGTACTTAGTGTGTGGGAAAAAACACCCGGACCGGTGAAGAAAAATCAAATGTTAGACAATATAATCACATCTCATGTATAGAACAAGCTTTCTAGTTGCTCTCAAACAGATCCTAAAAGTTCAAACACCCATGGATAACCCCAAGTTTGTAGATGTGTTTCGGTGCCACAGGATTGTAAAATGGTTAATGTTACGTCATGAAAATTCAATTCTTCCGTGACAATTTTTTTTGGCCTGCAAAATGCCCTGTGTGTATGCAAAGCTCATGATTTGTTGGGATATTAGTATTGATCGGAAAATGCTTTCCAACGCTGCGCATTGCATACATACACGACATTTTGCAGGTCACCAGAAGCTGTTCATTTTACCACCACCACATGTTCAATTTACCCACTCGCTATAAACATGTCTCATTTTTGGACATGTTTAGAAATCAAGAATCATGTTTGAAAAAATGTGTTTATGACGAAGTATTTTTACCAGATATGTACAAAACATGTCTAACAAGAAACATAAGGTGACTGTAATATCTCATTCACTTATTAGTTAGAAAATAATGACTTTGCTAAACGTGTTAATTTTACCGCCAGTTCCCCTACCTACCAACACATTCGCATACATACCTACCAAACATTGAACCCAAGCGTACAATGCAAAATGAGTCAACGCTGATGATAATGGGTAGAGCGAAAGAGACAACTAGTACCACCACGACACTATTAGCGCATTTCACCAAAAATCCACGCGGCCTTTCCCGATTGAAAGGAACGGCCGCGCTTAGCCCATTTGGCATAATATCGTGATTTTGCATAGCGAAGGGCTGAATGATAACAAATTTTGTTCCAAAAAACAGCCCTGCGTTATGCAATACTTTGTGCAGGTTGATTATACCAGTTGCAAGTGGGGCCAAATTCATTAAGTTCCGTGAAATTCCTTTTAAATTGCAGAATTGATAAAATTGCTTAGATGAGCTAAACTAATTAATCATATCCTGTTTTAAAAACTGTCCTCGCGTTTAAACCAAAATGGGAAGCTTATTACTACCACTACATAACTTAATTTCAAGCGCAAATAGCAAATACATGTGCTAGTTAAACCAAAAATTTACTGGCAACATTACAGCGGCATTTAGGAAGCAGTTGGAGCGGTCGCCTGTTGGACGACACAGGGTAGAGTCCCTCCACAGCCAGTGTAACGGACTTCTAGCTTAGCTACACTGGCTGTAAAAAACACAGCGCCAGCCGTTCAACAGGGCACTGAGCGTGTCTGGCCAAGTCCGTTCTTTAAATAGTCGATGATGACGTCATTCATAGAAGCGTTGCGCGTTAGGTACACCAAACCGTCGTACAGGGCTTGGGAAGCGCTATCTTCTGTGTGTTAATGCGCGATATTTTGACAAGGTTGTATATTATTTAATTTTTAATGCTATGATATCAAAAATCTTTGGGTTTATCTATTGGAATCTATTCTTAGAAGTATTTCGGGGCGATTTGTGCAAAAAATTTGAAAATTTATCGTGAGATGGCTGAATTATATCCGTTTAAAATTGGACCACTTTTCGTTACATACCATTTTTGTAGAATTTGCAGAGTGCACCCCCATATCGAAAACAAAGACGTAGTCCTACGTCAAAAGAATAAACTCGTTACTCGTTGTACACGGATCACAACAGAAAACGAATAAGAAAATATCAGGCAGTACCATACATTCTAGTAATAAAAGTCTGTTTATTGAAGATTTCCCTCATAATAGGGCATAAGAGCAAAGACAGCATATCAAGAAGACAGAATTGCCAGTTCAGTGTCAATCAGGATTCTCAATCGAAATCAAATCAAATGACTGAATATATAATTGAGTTTGATCAAATATAAAGTTAAAATTTAGGCCAAATATAGATATCCCACAAGATGCTAACAAGCAAAAAGGTGGATTCAAGGTTACATCAAGCATACTCCAGAATGAGTGAAGAAAAAAAGAAGAAACAAATACAGTAAGGACCCGATTTTATCAGCACCCGATTTCATCTTCCCCCGATTTTATCAGCTTTTTGACCCGATTTTATCAGCTTCATATGAAAATTGATAGTTGGTAGTTTAATGGGCTCTAGCAAACGAACCAAGTTTAATTCGAATAAATCCTTTCTTAGGCATATATTTCTTATCTTAGAGATCCGAAAAATGCAAAAATAAAAATATTTTTTTTTTTTAAATTTTGCGCTATCAGACCCCCTTAAGGAGAACTTAAAGTAAATAATCAGAAAAGGTTGCAAGGCTATATCTAAGGAACAAGGAAGAATATTTTAAGAGCTTCGGTTTATTAAAAAGACAGAAAAATATATGTCCCGATTTTATCAATGTCCCTGTTTTATCAGCTTAAAATTCGCCAAGGGGCTGATAAAAACGGGTTTTTACTGTATATCTGTGACAGAAAAAAATTGTTTCATTTTGCTGCATTGCCCAGCATCTTTCAAAAGAGTACTAATTTCGTTCAAATTTTATCTACTCTTCTCTATATCTCCATGCTCCTAAAATATCATTGGTGCGTATAAAACGGTGGAATCTGGAATTATGTTTTTTACCCTTCAAGGTGGAACTTTGCTAGCATACAAGTTCTTCTGAGCACACTGTTAAAATAAAGCAATCCATTTTTTTACAAATAAAAATGTTTTTGGAACAAAGCTTCTTAACCAATAGGCCCCGTGCGAATCTAGAAACTTTGATAAAAATTTAATATCTTTCTCTGGCAATTTTAGATCGCGATGTAGTTTTCTACAAAGTTGTACACAATGAAATTATCCATCAGATTCTCACTTTTGGTAATATTTGAATGCCTAAAGTACTACCTAGGGGCAAAAAATTTCAATGAAAAACTTAAGTTTTCAAACAAAAAAACTTTAAAATAAAAAGTTGTTCTGGAGCCCCCGATAGAATATTTTAATTTTACTTTCAAATGAAAGGGAAAAGCGCATTCTATCACGTGCTGAAGTTTTAGCGATGCCGATTTTTTTCCAATAAAATTGTTCTACCAAACACACCGTGCTTTCTATATGAGAAAGGCAAAAGAATATTATTTAACAGTTATGTGTCCAACAAAAAAACACCTTTAACAGGCCAACGAGGGTACCTGGGTACCCACAAATTGAAATGCTCATAATTATGGCTTCCTTTAACTGATTTGGACACTTTTAGATGTTTTGGACTCGGGAACTCGTCTACTTTTTGATTCTGTACAATAGAACCGGAATAATGGATCTGGTTTTTGGTAATCCGGATTTTCCGAAGTAATGTTCCAGTACTAGGATATGATTTGTAAATTTTAATAATGTCCTAGCAATATGAGTATCAAAACTCTTCAAATTGTCTCGGAAGTCTGTTTTCTATTGTTACGAGGCCCTATGGCAATTTGAAAAAAGGAATTGGAATGGAATGGCCACTCACGGCCCCACGGGAACCTGCTCCGGAATGTCCGTTCCGGGGTCAAATCACCAAATGGTTCCAAAACCACGAGATACAACCTACTGATGCAATTCCAAGAATTTTGATACCCATTTTGCTAATATTCTATTGAAGTTCGCAAATAGTACCCCAGCACTGGAACCTGCTTCCGGAAACCCGGATTCCCGGGAACCGAATGAAGTAAACCGATTCATTTTTACCAAGTCCAAAAGTGGATGATTTCCTGAATCCAAAACGGCCAAAAGTATCGAAATCGGTTAGATATTACCTTAGTTATGGGAATTTTAGTTTTGTGGGTACACGGGTACCCACGTCGGCCTGTTACGTAGTAAAAAAATTCAGGAGCCAACAATATTATTAACCCAAAAGCTTGACTTAGTGATGTTCTAAGATATCACAAAATTTCAATTTCCAGCTATGGATAAAACATAGGAATTTAATTAATTGAAACTTAAAAAGGTACCCGGGTACCGCGTCGGACACACAACGGTTAATTAGCTTAATCAGCATGAGTTCAATGTTATCTTCATGTGATTATATTTTGAAATGTTGGTGGAATGGGTTTGAAAGTGGAGGGAATAAGTGGTTAGTAGAGTGGGAGTGGACGATGCGTCAGAAATCTTTCATCTTTTTTCGGTATACGGGGTGGATGAAGGAAATGCGGGCGTGAGGGTGGTCCAAGGGGAGGGGAGTGATGAAGGAGGGAGGTGTAAGGGCAAGGCGTGGGGGGGGGAGGGGCGGCGACACAATACTCAACTGCATATTTTGCCTTCCATTTGAGACTTGGTTTGAGAAAATCGGTTCAGTCATCACCGAAGAACCGATGTGACTTAAATTGTGGAATATGCCCGGAATTCCGGACTTCCGGAATCGTCGATAGTGGACAATATATTCAAAGAATGTTTGATTGGCAATCAGTGATCTAGGTCTGCGATTAGAAGTAATATGGTGACCATTTCAATAGTTTTTAGCCTCTGAGGTATTACAATTGTACCGATTTATATGGGAAGGGAATAAGTGGTTAGTAGAGTGGGAGTGGACGATGCGTCAGAAATCTTTCATCTTTTTTCGGTATACGGGGTGGATGAAGGAAATGCGGGCGTGAGGGTGGTCCAAGGGGAGGGGAGTGATGAAGGAGGGAGGTGTAAGGGCAAGGCGTGGGGGGGGGAGGGGCGGCGACACAATACTCAACTGCATATTTTGCCTTCCATTTGAGACTTGGTTTGAGAAAATCGGTTCAGTCATCACCGAAGAACCGATGTGACTTAAATTGTGGAATATGCCCGGAATTCCGGACTTCCGGAATCGTCGATAGTGGACAATATATTCAAAGAATGTTTGATTGGCAATCAGTGATCTAGGTCTGCGATTAGAAGTAATATGGTGACCATTTCAATAGTTTTTAGCCTCTGAGGTATTACAATTGTACCGATTTATATGGGAAATTCCAGTGTATCCTTACTAACACCCCTGGAACTCCGGATGCAAGAGTCAGAACCGAATGAAATTCAGCAGCAGTCAATGGTATTACTGTATCTTTCATTTGAAATCAAGTTTGTAAAAATCGGTAGAGAATTGGGGAATGGGTGTGATATTAGCTTATGAACTTGGCGGGTTCCCCGGGGGCGTAATGAACAGTCATAGGTGGCCAATGTGGTCAAAGCTGCTTTGATTGATCATTAGTGATCCAGACCCGCAAACTAGAGTAATGTTACATCAAGTTTAATATGTTTTACATCATTTGAACATGAGGGTGGTACCAGTTTATATGGGAATTTGCTATGTGACCGCACTCTTCAACCCGTAACTCCGGAAAAGGAAGTCGGATCAACTAAAAATTCAATAGCAGCTTATGGGAGCGCTATACCTTTCAGATGAAACTAAGTTTACGAAAATCGGTTCAGCCATCTCTGAGAAAATTGTGTGAGTTTAAATGACACACACATACACACACATACATGCAACTCCGCTAGCGAATGACGGATCTGAATAGTAGCATGTCTGTAATAATATACGTACCTGGAACTATTGAGAACCAGAGCTACAGGTCCAAAGCCCTGGTAAAGGAGGATGGGTGTGATGATCTGGGCCGCGGTCACCACGTAAAGCAAGATAGGTCATAACCCCAATTCCAAGGCGTGAAGCGACCCGTGCCGAGGGATGAGTGATCGAGAGGGTGAAAAAGATGCTCGATCGTTAACGGAACCTGTGGGGTACCTGGGCAACCCCCACAGTAAGCGTCCCTTACCACGTTAATGCGGAGCTCTGGCGTGGCGGACATTTATTCTCGCGCTACTCGTGGGTACAAACATGGAGATAAACAAAAACAAAACAAGTGAACAAACGGAGGTGCTAAACCCCTTTGCTAGAGGTGGTTTGGCGAGGTCTCCCCCCGTGGGGAAAGTAGTGGAGCGACGAGTGCTGCATCTGATAGCACCAGTGACACCCCAGCAGTGGTAGGAAATAGCCCTACCAACGCACTGGACGGGCCACTATCCGCGATGCGCAAAGTGGTGGAGCAGCTCGAATCAATAATTGAGTTCACTAGCGCAAAGCAAAACATAAGCAAGGAGCTGAAGCAGAGCCTCCTGGTGCTCCGGAAAGCTGTTCGTGTCGCAAGACAGGAACAGCAGGCTTATGCCAAGAGGGTGGCATGTCGGGAGAAGTCCGACAGAGAAGCCCAGACAGTGGCCTCCAAGAGGGAGGGAAGAGAGAAGGTCGATACAGGCACTCAGACAGTAGGTTTCACCTTCTATGGAGCAGCCATGTCGCTCGGAGCGGCGGCCGAGTTCCCCTCGAAGGGAAAGGCAAGGGCAATCGTAAGACGGCGCCGAACGCGAAGCGCCCTAGGAAGTCGCCAGGCGAGGGTGCAAAAACCGACACCACACGGCGTGCAACCGTTAAGGCCAAACGCCGTTTGGTCGAGGTAAGCGAGGGCGAGAGTGACCTCGCTGGGCAGAGCGATGGTACCAGCAACCCGGCGCGACCGGGGTAGGGGGCGTAAACCCCTGGACGCTGGTCACCAAGAAGAAGCCGGCATCGACACCGGAGGTACCGCGGCCCGCGAAGAAGGCCAAGGACAGAGGTGAAGCCTTGTGGTTAAAAACCAACAAGGACAAATACGCCGACGTCCTAAAGTCGATGAAGGCGGCCGAAAGCCTCTCGGCCCTTGGGCAAGATGTGCGTAGCGTGAGACGCACCAACACGGGAGAAATGCCTCTGGTGCTGAAGCGAGGCGCACAATCTAGAGCGGTGTACAAGGCCTTGGCCCAAGAGGTCCTTGGTGAAGGCGCCCAAGTCAGGTCGCTAGGGGCGGAAATGACTCTCCAGTGTAAGCATCTGGACTAGGGTGTCCCAAAATGACATCATGTTAAAAAAGTCATCGGGCTCACTTCTTAAATGAAAGGTCAGGGTATTGGGACCACTTTCTTCTTCGGAGTGAGTTTGCTAAAACGCTTCCTACTGGTGGCGACTTTTGATTTTTTGAAAAATGGGCCGATTTTGGATAAAATTTCAAATTTATGCCTGTTGATGTGGTCCTGAACTGTCTTAGATTTTTTTCAGCTTTTTTAATTTTCCTGGAGATCCAAACGGAGAAGTTTGGTTAGTTAGTTTGTACAAATTTGGAATTATGAGAGCGGCAGGGCCATTAAAACTTAGTAAAAATTGAAATTTTTGGTGCTTTTAAGTATTTTTTCTTCAAAACTGGGTATCTACAAAATTTTAAAAGTACAGAAAACACTTTATATAGTTGAGCCGAATTTAGGGGCGTAATTTTGTATAGCGTATAGCTACGGCCAATGGGATATAAGTTATTTACGTTTTTGTTAAATAACCTTTTGACATTTTATGATATTCATAAAAAATAACACTGTTCTACAAAATAAAACAACTTAAGTGGGCTTAGTCCGCATATTATTTTTCGGAAAATGGAAAGAAAATGATGAAAAATGGCGTTTTTCGCTTGTCTCTACTACATCAGAATCGGTTTTTATGAGCATTTGACGATTTTTTTAAAAAATATTTTCTATACTAATAGCCACTTAGCGGGTTTGAAAATCACTAAAATTAAACAAATATGTCGAGTGATGACAAGTTATGGCGTATATTTGAAGGCTGAATTGATTAACGTACTTACATTTTGTATATAAAGTCTTATTTTCATGTTAGGAACTTTGAAGTGGAGAAAAATGCAGAAGAGTGCGGTGAATGTTGAAAAACTGATATTTACTGTTTAGATCATATAATTCCGAAATAGTCAAATTTGGGCAAATATCCTTGAAAAAGTTTTACAACAGAATACAGCGCATCTTCTGACACAATCGCTTTGTTGAAGATGCCTCCTAGAAGTAATTATGGAGAATTAACTCTTCAAAAAATAATTAGAGACTTGGCGTCATTAGCAAAGTTATTATTTTTATAATTTAAGTTACAAAAAAATCATCAGATGCTCATTAAACCTCGTCCTGACATACTAAAGACGTATAGAAAACGTCATTTTTCATGATTTTCCTTCTATTTTTCGAAAAAAAATGTGTGGTCAAAGCACATTTGAACTGGTTTACTTTTTGGAACAGCATTATTTTTGATAAATTGCTAAAAATGTCAAAGGCTATCTAACAAAAACGTAAATAACTCATACCCTATTAGCCATAGCTATACACTTTCTTCAGCAAAATTACGCCCCTGAATTCGGCTCAACTATATAAAGTGTTTTCTGTACTTTTAAAATTTTGTAGATACCCAATTTTGAAGAAAAAATACTGAAAAACACCAAAAATTTCACTTTATATTAAGTTTTAATGGCCCTGCCGCTCTTATAATTCCAAATTTGTACAAACTAACTAACCAAACTTCTCCGCTTGGATCTCCAGAAAAATTAAAAATGCTGAAAAAAAAATCTAAGACAGTTCAGGACCACTTCAACAGGCATAAATTTGAAATTTTATCCAAAATCGGCCCATTTTTCAAAAAATCAAAAGTCGCCACCATTAGGAAGCGTTTTAGCAAACTCACTCCGAAGAAGAAAGTGGTTCCAATACCCTAACCTTTCATTTAAGAAGTGAGCTCGATGACTTTTTCAACATGATGTCATTTTAGGACACCCTAATCTGGACGAGTTCAAGACCGCAGAAGATGTCGTCGCAGCCGTTAAAGAGCAATGCGACGTGACAATCGAGCGGGCCTCTGTGCGTTTTAGAGAGGGACCCTCTGGCACCCAAGTAGCCTACCTCAGGCTACTGAAGGCGGATGCCAAAAAGGTAACCGAGAAAGGTAAGCTGAAGATCGGCTGGTCGGTATGCCCAATTAGCATACCCCAGCCGCCTCCAGTGGATAGGTGCTATCGGTGCCTTGAGTCCGGCCACAAATCCTATAAGGAGCGGGGTTACACTAAGGCGCACAAGTGCCTTATCTGCACCGCTAAGGAGCAAGCCCATAAACATGCTATGGGCGGACCTTCGCGAAGAAGCCGTGAACGTCACACAGCTAAATCTTAACCAGTCGGTCTCGGAGTCGAGGACAGATGTCGCCCTTCTATCAGACCCGTACGACATCCCTGCCGGCAACGGCAATTGAGTGTCGGGCGGGTCTGGAATGGTGGCAATCTGTACAACGGGACGGTTCCCGATTCAAGAGGTAATACACTCCTCCGCCGAGGGTGTTGCGATTGCCAAGATCAATGGTGTGTTCTACTGCAGCTGCTACGCTCCACCACGGTGGCCCATAGAACAGTTCAACCAGATGAACGACAGGCTCTCGTCAGACCTAGTGGGCCGGAAACCGGTAGTCATAGCGGGAGACTTTAACGCTTGGGCAGTGGAGTGGGGCAGCCGCTGTACAAATAGCAGGGGTCAAGCGCAAATGCAGGCGCTTGCGAAACCCGATACTGTGCTAGCTAATAATGGCTCCGCTAGTACATTCCGTAAAAACGGAGTGGAGGCGTGGATTGACGTAACATTTGCCAGCCCGAGTCTGGTTCCAGGCATGGAATGGAGGGTAGACGAAGGCTACACCCATAGTGATCTCTTAGCAATCCGCTTTAGGATCAACTATGGTGTGCAGCATCTGAGGGCGGGAGCGAAGCTTTCACCGCGGCTCTGGGACTGGAGGCCAACATCGACAGTCTAAGCGGGGATGCGCTGGTAGCTGTTCTATCACGCACGTGCGACGCCACTATGCCGAGAAAAACCCTGCCGAGAAACGGCAGATGCGCGGTATACTGGTGGAGTGCCGAGATTGCAGCTCTACGATCAGCCTGCCTCAGAGCTAGACGTAGGATGCAAAGAGATCGCACCGAGGATGCAAGAGAGAACCGCCGTGAAGTGTTTCGAGCTGCGAAACTGGCCCTTAACAAGGCCATTAAAAGCAGCAAGAGAGCGTGTTTCGACAACCTGTGTGAGAGTGCCAACGCGAATCCGTGGGGTGACGCCTACAGGATTGTGATGGCCAAGACCAAAGGGGGCTCTAACCCCCAGAACGGTCTCCGGACCGGTTGGCAGCGATTATTGAAGTACTCTTCCCGTCTCAAGCCACAAGCCCGCAGTCACCTGCACTACGAGACAGTGCGGGCACGGCCGAAATGGTGGCTCCGCTGACGAATGAAAAACTACTCGCAGTGGCTAAATCCCTAGCAATGAACAAAGCTCCAGGGCCGGATGGAGTTCCAAACAACGCTCTCAAGGCAGCGATCATAGCGAATCCGAACATGTTCAGGCTAGCTATGCAGAGATGCCTTGACGAGTGCCGTTTCCCCGGTAGATGGAAAAGGCAGAAATTGGTGCTGTTTCCGAAGCCCAGGAAGCCGCCAGGCGACCCATCGGCGTACAGACCAATCTGTCTGATCGACACAACTGGGAAACTGCTTGAGAGGATCATCCTCAACAGGCCAACCCCGTACGCGGAAGGTACGGACGGCCTGTCAAGCAACCAGTTTGGCTTTCGGAAGGGTAAGTCCACAGTGGACGCTCTCAACTCAGTGATAAATACTGCCGAGATAGCGATCCAACGGAAAAGGCGAGGTATTCGATACTGTGCGTTAGTGACACTTGACGTGAAGAAAGCATTCAACAGCGCAAGCTGGGATGCCATCGTGCTCTCGTTACACCGGCTTAGCCTACCGGAGGGTCTGTGCCGGATCCTGAAAAGTTACTTCCAGAACCGCATACTGCTATACGAGACCGATGCCGGTCAGAAAAGGATTCCGATTACCGCCGGAGTCCCACAGGGCTCGATCCTAGGCCCGGTGCTATGGAACCTCATGTATGACGGGGTTCTGAGACTGAAGTTCCCTCCGGGGGTCAAGATCGTCGGCTTTGCCGACGACGTAACCTTAGAGGTCCACGGGGAGTCAATTCCTGAGGTAGAACTAACCGCAGAACACACGATCAACACGGTGGAGGAATGGATGAGCGCGAGAGGCCTGGAGCTCGCTCATCATAAGATGGAGGTAGTTATCGTCAACAACCGCAAGTCGGCACAACATGCAGTTATCCATGTGGGAGAAGTCACGATCACTTCACAGCGAAGTCTGAAGTCTCTCGGAGTCATTATAGATGACAATCTGACCTTCGGCAGCCATGTCGACTATACATGCAAGAGAGCGTCGACTGCTGTTGCGGCTCTATCGAGGATGATGTCCAACAGCTCAAAGGTGTACGCCAGTAGACGTAGGTTACTGGCAGGCGTTGCCGTATCTATCCTCAGGTACGGCGGCCCTTCATGATCAAGAGCACTGAGGGTAACCAGTTACCTACAGAAACTGGAGAGCACCTATCGCGTGATGTGCCTCAGAGTTATATCTGCCTACCGCACGGTATCATACGATGCATCCTGCGTGATAGCGAGCATGATGCCAGTCGGGCTGGTCATTCGGGAAGATGAGGAGTGTTTCGAGCTACGTGGAAATAGAGGAGCGCGCGAGTGCACCAGGGTGACCTCGGTCGCCAGATGGCAGCGTGAGTGGGACAACTCCTCGAAAGGTAGCTGAACCCACCGGCTGATACCTAGCATATCAAGCTGGGTCGGAAGACCCCATGGGGAAGTTCACTTCCACCTGACACAATTCCTGTCAGGCCATGGCTGTTTCCGACAGTACCTCCACAGGTTCGGGCACGCAGAGGTCCCAGTTTGCCCGGACTGCCCAGGTGTAGACGAAACTGCCGAACACATACTGTTCGCATGTCATCGGTTCGACGTCGAAAGAAGAGCAATGCTTGACGTCTGTAGCTGGGACACAACCCCTGATACCCTTATTCAGCGGATGTGTCAATCGGTGGAGAAGTGGAATGCAGTCTCGGCTGCTACCACCCAGATTGCCTGTAGGCTACAGGTAATCTGGCGAACCGAGCAACAGACGACGAGCACGGCTAACTAGTGATTGGTTAGTTGGAGCGAAAAAGGCAAAGTGCAAAAAAGGGAGTGAATGGTCTGTTCATGCTGAGGCAGGTTTGGCGCAGTGACTGACAACCGCGTAAGGGGTAAACCCAGCTACCCCGAAGCAAGACAGAAGAGTGAGTGTATAGGCGTATAAGTGGACTGCCTCATGCCAAGACGGGAGGGTCGTAGCGTAGTATGTTGGGACTTAGCTATCGATGCCTCATGGCGTAGCAGAGGAGTGAAAGGGTGAGCATCAAAGTCAGTCTCACACTGCATGTTAAGGGTGAGCATAAAAGTCAGCCTCACAGGTTGGTAGAGGCTAGCACAAAAGTAAGCCTAGCAAGGAATGAAAAAGGTGATCACACAAGTCAGCCTCGCATTGTATGTCAGAAGTGGGGCCTAAGAAAAATGTCCCACATGGGATGCCAGGGGGAGTGACAAAGGTACAATAGAGTGGCATGTTTGAGAGTGAATCAGAAGATAGGGTGAGCACCCAAGTCAGCCTCACATGGTATGGGTGAGGCGAGCACAAAAGTAAGCCTAGCAAGGAATGAGTAAGGTGAGCACACAAGTCAGTCTCGCAAGGAACGAAAAAGGTGAGCACAAAAGTCAGCCTCATGTGGAGTGTTTGAGAGTGAATCAAGGTGCGATAGAGAGAGCACACAAGTAAGCCTCATACAGGACATATGAACGCGTGAGTGAGAGTGAATGAGTACATTAAGTACAGCCATCCCCCCAGAAGTAATACCGAGAGGTAGTTCCTGGGAGGAACGATGGCGGAGCCCAATGGAGTTTAGTCAGTATTAATGGCAGCGTCACCATTCGTGCCCGACACGCCCCCAGTGCACCCCGTGCGGTAGCTTGGACCCTACCAATAGCACGTGTACTGGTCTAGGACGTAAAGGTCTTCTCCATTGTAAAAAAACACACATACATACACACACAGACATTTGTCAATCTCGACGAACTGAATCGAATGGTCTATGACACTCGGCCCTCCGGGCCTCGGTTAAAAAGTCGATTTTTACAGTGATTGCATAGCCTTTCTTTATATGAGAAAGGCAAAGAAGCAAACGATGATGTTAATCAAAATTTTATTCCTTCTAAATCAGTGCGAAGGTTCTGCCCTCCCTGATTTCCTGTATGTGAGTAATGTAATTTTTAATATTCCAATTTTTACTCTTAAAGTGATGCATTGCGAACGTCGTCAACTTTTTGGACACACAGAAAAATTTTGCTCTAACAAAATCAAATGTGGTAATTGTAAAGGTGACCATAGTGCAGTTTCATGTAAGATGATGATGGTCCCACCTCATACCCCTACAAAGGTGTGAGCTGAACGATTTATCTAAAAGATAATTAATATTTTGATCCACAACAAAACCAGTTAACAAAAAGAAACGGACTGGTTCAATTTGCAGACATAGCCTTTCCTTCAAACGTAACCAGATACATTTCGAATATTCCGCCAACAACCAGGGTTTATCAAGAAAATTTCCATTCCGGGAAGATACTTGATAGAATCGGGAATTGAATCCAATAGCTTTCATTTCCGATAACTCTCTG
Source organism: Topomyia yanbarensis (assembly GCF_030247195.1). Classification (NCBI taxonomy): domain Eukaryota; kingdom Metazoa; phylum Arthropoda; class Insecta; order Diptera; family Culicidae; genus Topomyia; species Topomyia yanbarensis. The sequence goes on from NC_080671.1 coordinate 280,098,462, forward strand.
TAACACTCCTCCCACCTGACCAAGACATCGGTACTACCACCTGCTAAGGTGAGAAGTGACGAGCCTAGTGGCAGTGCAGAGTCCGGTCGAGTTATATCATCCACATCAGACCCCTTTATTGAAAGTTTCCTACCATTAACCCAAGGCAATCAAGGGATATTCCTATCCGAGAACATCCTTGATTGATCAGGAATTGAACCCGATATTTAGTTAGTTATCAGAAGGAGTCATCAAGCCCCATACTCAACGAGCTAACTGCGTTATTACCACTATCGCAGCAATAACCGAGATTAACTCTATTGTCGAGCAAAGTCAACACAACTCCATCATCAAATCAGACCCTGATCACAACAAAAGTCTAAAAGCTTCGATTCAACCCGATGAGCTTTTAGTGCTGGTCACCATGTTCGATTTCAAGTTATTCTCTATCTGCTTAGCGCGCGCGTGGCTCAGACTTTTGTAGACATCTCATTATTTTTAATAACTTAATAAACAAGTAACAAAAAGCCATCATCATCATAGTGAATATAATAACTTAGTGTGATTAAATGCAAATATTAGAAGTGAAAAAAATACAATCTTCGTGGTATTACATAGTTATTCAAATAACTCCAAAATATAAAAATTCAAAAAAATCTGTCTACAAAGCAGATTTTACGTGTGAAATACATAGTGTTTTGAACTCCGCCAATGTTGCTGCACGTTTATTATGTCTAGGCATCGAATTGAAAAAACTTATTCCTTTGTACAACAAGGAGTTGAGAAATTTTAAATTAGTTTCAAGTTTATATTAGTTTTAAACTCAAAATAGTCCCAAACCAAATTTTACTAACAAAACTTATATTCTTTAAATATGGTTATTACGTATAACAAACTTTACAAAGTTTTTTTAAAACCCGAAATTTCAGACCCCTCCCGAAATTTTTTTCTGGATCCGCTCCTGATTATAAATAATAATATAGATATATTTTGTATCTGTGAAACTTGGTTAAACGAATCGATTTTTTTCGAATTCCTAGTTTCAATATAGGAAAGGCCGGATTGAGTCATATGGTTGTGTTATGATTGGCTTATCAATTAAATTAAATAAAATAAAATATTCCATTTTATCTATTTTTATCCCACCAAACGGTAATCTTTCATCTTCTGATTTTAATAGAATAATAGCTAATGTTCTTGAACCATATTTTATCCTCGGCGATTTCAATGTCCCTAGCTCTTTCTGGGGATGTGAAAGAGACAATGGTAGAGGTGTTCTTCTTTTAGATATTATTGATGAGTTCAATTTAGCTATATTAAATGATGGCTCACCAACTAAAATTGCAGTCCCAGTAACAAATTCGGCTGTTGATTTAACCTTATGTTCAAGAAACTTGAGTCTAAATTGTTCTTGGACTGTAGTTGAAGATTTGAATGCTAGTGACCATTTACCAATTCTAAACAATTTTCAATTTTCTTCTATTTTATACAATTCTATAGAATACATATCAACAGGTTTAACTAAAAAATTTTCAAATTTAATATATATAGATATCAATAAATTTGATAGATCATTAAGTACTCTTGATAATTATAAATGGTTTTGCGGCACTATACTACAATGTTTACTACAAGCTGAAACCAAAAAAGTTATACAGTAAGATTCCGTTTTTGGCACGTTCCGTTTTTGGCATGCTCCAAAAAATGGCAACAAAAAAGTTCCGTTTTTAACAACAAATGGGTTCCGGTTTTTGCAACATTAATTTTGTTCATAGTAAATCTTTTGAAAAATGCTCAATTTTGTTGTAATAATGGATATCGCTTTTGACTTTATTTCCAAACATAGGAGTCATATCTATCTATCTATCTATATCTATATCTATCTATATCTATATATCTATCTATCTATCTATCTATATATATAAAAGTCAAAGTTTGTATGTATATGATTTATAGACTCCCAAACGGCTTAATCGATTGCCGTCAAAATTTATACATGGTAGGCTTTCGTTCTGGAGCGTGTTTGTGTGCTATTGGTTGGGAATTATCTGCCCACCAGATGGCGCTTCGGAACAAATTGTGTTTTACTCCTATTTCGTTGAAAGCCGCAGCAACGCGCGACGGGGATTAGCTAGTTCACTATATTTTATGGAGGCGGGCATAGCGAATAAAGTTAAATTTGTTGATTTTTTCTATTATTTCATTCCATTTCACATATTCTTATATAATTAATGTCCCTGTGACATTTTTGATGTCACAAATTGAAAATAAAAGCTTTTAAGGTAAGGTTCCATTTTTGGCACGGTTTCAGTTTTGGCAACTGAAAAAAAATTGTTGCCAAAAACGGAATCCTACTGCACACAAAAAAAATAAAGAAATCCTACATTTTGGTGGGATACTGAATGTTCCACCCTTCTAGAATCTAAATCTTTGGCTTACAAACAATTTCGTTCAACTGGTTTACAAAATGATTATCTACACTATCGCAAAATGGAAGCTATGATTACACGGAAAACAAAATTGAAACGTTTTATTAAAAATTTAGATAGGAACAGTTTAATGTCCACATTATGGTCCACTGCTAGGAGACTTCGTAATTATAACCCTTCTGATACATCAAATTCTGAATATTCTGAATATTGGGTTGATGAATTTGCTTCAAAGATTTGTCCCGATTTCGTTCCTAACAATTGTCAAACATTTTCGCAAACATCTTCCAGTCCTTTTCCTCACCTAGATTATCCTCTTTCACTAGAGGAAATCAATTTTGCTTTTATTTATCTTGTAAAAATACTTTCCTTGGTTTAGATAAAATAAAATTTATCGTTCTATCTAACTTACCTGATATAGGTAAAATTCATTCATTTAATTTATTTAATCATTTCATTTCACAAAATATTCTTCCATATGAGTGGCGCGAAATCAAGGTTGTGAGCATTCTAAAACCAGGCAAGAATCCATCATTAGTTGATAGTAGACGACCCTTTAGTTTAATATCATGTCCCAAGTAACGATTAGCATTAAGCCATTGCACTATATTTGCTATATAATCGAACTAATGTTGCATTGAAACTCCATTACAGCATTAACAATGCAATGAAGGATAATGCATAACTGCACAGCCGACATATCGCATTATCGCTTGCTCTATATGCGTATATAAAGCTGATATAACGCGTACGTGCTTCAAGGATCTTTAAAGCATGTAAGATTTACAAGTGCATTTAGTGCCATTATAGAGCAAATAAAAAGTCTATATAATGCTATTGTAATGCTGTGGGTTTATTTGTTATGCAACTCTTCTTGAAGATTATATTTGGCATATTTCATTTCAATCGAACATGTGCAATATAGTCTAGGGAGCAAACGCAGCGCACTTAGCTACCTCAGTTTGAGACTGACTAAAGGTAATTTTCGTAAAACATTCGTAATATGTGAGATCGAAAACCCATTAAGGATATTCATTACAATACATTAGAAGAGAGTCAATTGCGGTTTTAAACAGAACATCTTATTTTAAATTTTTACTTTTTTGCTCATACCGAAAGAAAACATAAGAAATGGTTTCAAAACCATGGCGGACAATGACAGCCAGCTAAAACTTTTTAATAGCATTGCCATATATTGCCAATGTAAGGCTTTCCAATGTAAGGCTTTTGCCAATATAAGGCTTTCAAAATTGACATTTGTGCGCTGGTGCCATATAATAGCATTAGTACTGCAGAAACGAGCTGTCAATCTCTGCACAGTAATAGCACTATATTTCGCCTTTTCAGGCATAATATCAGCATTATATCAGTATTTAGTGCTTCACGGCTCTTTAAGACAGCTTTATATGTGGATCTAAAGCAGATATTAGCTACGTTACTTGCTACGTTATTATGCTTATTGGTTACTTGGGTATTCTCAATCGATTAGAAATATGGGCAGAACGGGAGAACATATCATATAATTCCCAATATGGTTTCAGAAAAGGAAGAAGTACTAGAGATGGCACAGCTTTTCTGGCATCCCAAATTCAATTATGTTTCAATCAAAAACAAGACATGGTTACAACATTTTTAGACATTTCAGGAGCTTATGATTCAATATTGATTATTATACTTTCCCAAAAAAAATTTCAATTAGGAATACCTGCTATACTTTTCTGCTAATTTTCTAAACAATCTTTTTTCTTTCAAAATTATGGATTTTTATTTAAATGATTCAATCAAACTATCCCGGCATAGTCACTTTGGTATACCTCAAAGATCTTGTTTAAGTCCATTTTTATACAATATTTACACTAGTGATATTATGCAAATTATTCCTAATGGCTGCATCTTTTATCAATTTGCTGATGATAAGGTCCTTTCAGAAAAGATAGACACGCTATTCAAAATTCCATACAATCTCCCTTAGATAGATTATAAAATTGATCTCTAGAGAATGGATTCACTTTTTCGATTTCTAAAACTCAGTATATAATTTTTAAACGTAAAAGATCAATTTGAAATTTTCATCTTTATCTTAATAATCAGGAAATCATGAAAGTTAATTAATATAAACATTTGGGTATTTAGTTTGATAGTAAACTTACTTGGAAAAAACCTGTTTTAATCTACCTAGCGGTGCAATTGTGCGTTTCTCAATCATGAACACGAGAATGTTTCCGTTGTTTATATTCATTAAAAGCTTTCAAATGCATATGGTCGGTATTAAGTCAGACCGGACTAAGTGACAAAATCTTGATTTCGAGAAAAACGAGTTTAAGGTTTGAATCGCTGCATCCTTTACATTATAACTGGAGAAATTTTTTTGCCATAATTCTTGTTTATTGTTACATATTTAAAATCTGACAAAAGTCGGATGTAGCTGACGAAATGCTTTATCCAGTGCTATCATGTTCTCATTTGATGTTTTGCGACTTAGTCCGGTCTGACTTAACACCGACCATATATTACATTTTATTATTATACATGGCGTGACAAATATACAAGAAAAGAAATCATTATTCGAGTTCTAAAAGATGTTTGGCATCAAAACTACGAATTCAATTTCTGACCCTATCCCCCTTGGAAAAAAAATTAAAGGTTTGTGTACAGGACACGACCACGGGGACATTAAAAATGTAGCTTTTTCAAGAGCGTGCAAATGAATTTTATCTATCACACATATCGACTCACGTTTTTGCTCACTCGCCTGTTTTCATATGTTACAATTTGCTATTTACCCTCCCCATTAAAACATAATTTATTGAAGGTCTTTTAACGGTAATATATTATTTAATCAAGTATCTCACTAGGTGATTGTTATTATTTGGCTGATCCATCTAGTAAACATAGGCTGGTCTGTCCAGAAAATATATTCAAAAGAAAAGTTCCATATTGAGAACTGCGATGAGGAAGCCCACGCCCGGCAACGGAAATATACAGATTCTCCATGAAATATGAAATTTCATTTTCCATTTAAATTTTCAATAATGTACTATTGAACTTAAGTAAACAATCTTAAGGTTAAGTATTTCTTGATCGATTAGTGGTGGAAAAAATGAAATTATTTGATAAATTACATTGTTATACAATGTTCGCACTACCAGTTAAAACGGGTTTTTATGCTATCTTGGTGACTTTTTTCTTGTTGCTAATTATTAAAACGTGTTATAACTCTGTAGTGTAAACATTATATTATTAAACCAATTCTGCAGTGTTTTATGTTATATAGGTGTTTTATGTGGTAATACGACTGACATAATTATATCTTCAATACAGCGATTTGTTTCATAATTTAAAACAGATTTATTTTAAAATTTAAATTAGTATACCCAACCGTTCTGTTTGTTGTATACTTTAAAATGCAATTAGAACTGAGTTTTAAATACATAGGGTAGGACAGATACTCTGACTGGATAAACTGGGAAAACAGTTTCAAGTCCAGTAACGCTTAAGACATGGCTTGAATTTTAATCGAAAAATAACACCCGCTATAACTGCTGCTGGGACGGTAAGATCTGTTTTACAATTTTCCGTTGTGTGCAGTACGAAACAAAAGTGTTTGAAATTAGAAAACAAAAAGTTCTGCTGGGAATGTGATTGTTTTCGATGCAATTACACTCAGGTTTTTTCACGCAGGGGATACAGGCCGTGTAAATGAAAATCGCGTAAATTTCAAAAAAAATTAAAGGGTTGTGTACAGGACACGACCACGGTGACATTAAAAATGTAGCTTTTTTCAAGAGCGTGCAAATGAATTTTATCTATCACACATATCGTCTCACGTTCTTGTTCACTCGCCTGTTTTCATATGTTACAATTTGCTATATACCCTCCCCATCAAAACATAATTTATTGAAGGTCTTTTAACGGTAATCTATTAATTAATCAAGTATCTCACTAGGTGATTGGCATTATTTGGCTGATCCATCTAATAAAAATAGGCTGGTCTGTCCAGAAAATATATTCAAAAGAAAAGTTCCATATTGAGAGCTGTGATGAGGAAGCCTACGCCCGCCCACGGAAATATACAGATTCTCCATGAAATATGAAATTTCATTTTCCATTTAAATTTTCAATAATGTACTAATGAACTTAAGTAAACAATCTTAAGTTTTAGTATTTCTTGATCGATTAGTGGTGGAAAAAATGAAATTATTTGATAAATTACATTGTTATGCAACGTTCGCACTACCAGTTAAAACGGGTTTTTATGCTATCTTGGTGACATTTTTCTTGTTGCTAATTATTAAAACGTGTTATAACTCTGTAGTGTAAACATTGTATTATTAAACCAATTCTGCAGCGTTTTATGTTATATAGGTGTTTTATGTGGTAATAGGACTGACACAATTATATCTTCAGTACAGCGGTTTGTTTCATAATTTAAAACAGATTTATTTTAAAATTTAAATTAGTATCCCCAACCGTTCTATTTGTTGTATACTTTAAAACGCAATTAGAACTGTGTTTTAAATACATAGGGTAGGACAGATATTCTGACTGGATAAACTGGGAAAACAATTTTAAGTCCAGTAACGCTTAAGACATGGCTTGAATTTGAATCGAAAAAGAACACCCGCTTCAACTGCTGCTGGGACGGTAAGTTCTGTTTTAAAATTTTCCGTTGTGTGCAGTACGAAACAAAAGTGTTTGAAATTAGAAAACAAAAAGTTCTGCTGGGAATGTGATTGTTTCCGATGCAATTACACTCAGATTTTTCACGCAGGGGATACAGGCCGTGTAAATGAAAACCGCGTAAATTTAAAAAAAAAAAACGCGGTAATGAAAACCGCGTAAATTTCAAAATCCGCGCAAAAAACCTGAGTGTACTCTCCTATATAAAATACTACACTGCTGAACAGTGCAATAACTACAGAAGCACGTTGTCAGATGCCTTACTGATAAAAAACATATAACCGAAATATGAAACATGAAAACCAATAGGCTCTTTACCCTACGCAGCTACAAAGCGCCGTAAACATGGTTTAACAAGTTACAACGCACACGCATGCATAAAAATAAATATATTTTTTTCAACCGCAACACTCTTAAGCAGCACACACCGTATTGAACTAAATCCAAACCACCCCGCCCACCCACTTTGCAAATCATTCTGTGACACCGCGCTGGTAGCCGAAAAATCCGCACACGGCCACCGCTGCCGAAAATGCATAGCGTCTACCGCTTATTGTAGTACCCAGACGCTGCAGCCATGATCTTACCCGTTCGACATAAGAACAAAAACTGATTCAAACGGGTACGCGTCACCTCTATTTATAAACTAACCGTATATGGTTTAGTCACTTAGGTGCGAGTGTGTGCAAATGCCAACGTTACCGAAAATCGATAGCGCTTATTGCATCGCCCGGAGACGATGTTGCTCGTATGGGATAAGAACAACAACTGATTTAAACGGACATGCGTTGCTTCTATTTATGACTTTTCGTGTTTCATTGAGCAACTAAGCTGCCCTCTCTTGACGGCTGTGTCTGAGAAATCTGCCTCACGAATGGTAATTTTCCCGTTTTTCGTGAACTTTTTAATTTTACCATTCTCCAAAAGTCTACTTTTATTGGGGAGATATTAAATTATTACCAATATTTAAGTTAGGTGTTTCTGAATCGGTTGGTGTATGAATGATTAAAATCCATCTAGTAATATCGGAGTTATAAGCGTGCAAACCTTACATAGTTTCGTTACATGGGAGATAGTTTAGATTTTAGAATGACACCTAGCCCCAGATAGTGGAGTAAGACATTTTTAATGTCAAAAAAACGCGTAAATGAAAACCGCGTAAATTTCAAAATCCGCGTAAAAAAACCTGAGCGTACTCTCCTATATAAAATACTACGCTGCTGAACAGTGCAATAACTACAGAAGCACGTTGTCAGATGCCTTACTGATAAAAAATATATAACCGAAATATATATATCACATATAACCGAAAACATATGAAAACCAATAGGCTCTTTACCCTACGCAGCTACAAAGCGCCGTAAACATGGATTAACAAGTTACAACGCACACGCATGCATAACAATAAATATATTTTTTTCAAACGCAACACTCTTAAGCAGCACACATTGAATTAAATCCAAACTACCCCACCCACCCACTTTGCAAATCATTCTGTGACCCTGGTACCCGAAAAATCCGCACACGGCCACCGCTGCCGAAAATGCATAGCGTCTACCGCTTATTGTAGTGCCCAGACGCTGCAGCCATGTCTTACCCGTTCGACATAATAACAAAAACTGATTCAAACGTGTACGCGTCACCTCTATTTATAAACTAACCGTATATGGTTTAGTCACTTAGGTGCGAGTGTGTGGAAATGCCAACGTTGCCGAAAATCGATAGCGCTTATTGCATCGCCCGGAGACGATGTTGCTCGTATGGGATAAGAGCAACAACTGATTTAAACGGACATGCGTCGCTTCTATTTATGAATTTTCGTGTTTCATTGAATCACTAATCTGCCCTTCATTGACGGCTGTGTCTGAGAAACCTGCCTGACGAATGGTAATTTTCCCGTTTTTCGTGAACTTTTTCATTTTACCAATTTCCAAAAGTTTACTTTTATTGGGGAGATATTAAATTATTACCAATATTTAAGTTAGATGTTTCTGAATCGGTTGGTGTATGAATGAGTAGTATAAGCGTAATATCGGAGTTATAAGCGTGCAAACCTTACATAGTTTCGTTACATGGGAGATAGTTTAGATTTTAGAATGACACCTAGCCCCAGATAGTGGAGTAAGACATTTTTCATGTCAAAAAAATTTGAGTTCCGGCTTATATGGGAATTTTATATGTGACCGGACGGTTCAGTTTATATTTCCGAAACCATATGAGCGATCCGTGCGAAATTTTGTAGACATCTTTGGGGATAATATAGCTATCATTTGGGAACAAGTTTGTGAAAATCGGTTCAGCCATCTCTGAGAAAAGTGAGTGAGATTGTGCTCGCGTACACACACAGACGCACATACACACACATACATACACACACATACATACGCACAGACATTTGCCGAACTCGACGAACTGAATCGAATGGTATATGTCACTCGGCCCTCCGGGCCTCCGTTAAAAAGTCGGTTTTCAGAGCAATTGCAATACCTTTCTATTGAAAAAGGCAAAAGGTGCAAAATCGGCAAAGTCCCAAGACGGTTTTCAGAGCAATTGCAATACCTTTCTATTGAGAAAAGCAAAAAGGTGCGAAATCGGCAGTCACAAAAAGTCGATTTTTATAAAAAAAAATTTCGAGATAACATAAAATCTCGACGTTTCATGCATTTTAAAGATGATTGGCATCAAAAATACGAATTCGATTTCTGAAATTTCATGGGTTCCCCCCTTTGAAAAAAAATTTGAGTTCCGGCTTATATGGCTCAGTGTATGTTTCCGAAACCATATAAGCGATCCGTGCGAAATTTTACAGACATCTGTGGGGATAATATAGCTATCATTTAGGACTAAGTTTGTGAAAATCAGCTCAACCATTTCCGAGAAACTGATATGAGTTTGCTAGTTTTGAAAGATGGCCGCTTTTCCCGGGCACTTTCGGAACCGTCTATGGTGGTCAGTGTAGTCAACGAAAGTTTGTTTGGCCGTCGGTAAACTAGAACTGCAAATTTAAGTTGTTTGAGAGACATTTTAGCGAAATTTTTACATTTTTTGCTTTCATCGGAGTATCGGTTTGAATCACAATTTGCTATGTGATCGCACGCCACAACCCGTAACTCTTTCATTTGAGACAGAGTTTGGTTCATTCGGTCTAGCCATCTCCGAGAAACCGATGTGACTGTTATTCTGAATTTGGATACTTCCGCCGGGGCTTCCGGAACCGATGATGGTGGCAAATGTGACCAAAAAGACTTTGAATGGCTATTAGTGATCTAGTACTACAAATCGAAGCAGTTGTGGTCACATTTTGGAAAAAATTTCACCATTATACATTCATTGCAGAATTTATTAAAATCGACTCTTTCATTTGAGACAGAGTTTGATTCATTCCGTCTAGCCATCTCCGAGAAACCGATGTGACTGTTATTCTGAATTTGGATACTTCCGCCGGGGCTTCCGGAACCGATGATGGTGGCAAATGTGACCAAAAAGACTTTGAATGGCTATTAGTGATCTAGTACTACAAATCGAAGCAGTTGTGGTCACATTTTGGAAAAAATTTCACCATTATACATTCATTGCAGAATTTATTAAAATCGACATTTTCTACGTGATCGTACTCATCACCCTGTAATTCCGGAACCGGAAGTCGGATCCATTAGAAAGTCAATAGCAGCCTATGGGATCGTTGCATCATTCATTTGGGACTAAGTTTGTGAAAATCGGTTCATCCATCTCTGAGCAAAGTGAGTGAGATTGTGTTTGCGTACACACACAGACGCACATACACACTCATACACACACATACATTAACTCCGCTAGCGAATGACGGATCTCAATAGTAGCATGTCTGTAATAACATACGTACCTGGAACTATTGAGAACCAGAGCTACAGGTCCAAAGCCCCAGGATGGTTGTGATGATCTGGGCCGCGGTCACCACGTAAAGCAAGATAGGTCAGACCCCAATTCCAAGGCGTGAAGCGACCCGTGCCGAGGGATGAGTGATCGAGAGGGTGAAAAAGATGCTCGATCGTTAACGGAGCCTTTAAGGTACCTGGGCAACCCCCACAGTAAGCGTCCCTTACCACGTTAATGCGGAGCTCTGGCGTGGCGGACATTTATTCTCGCGCAACTCGTGGGTACAAACAAGGAGATGAACAAAAACAAAACAAGTAAACAAACGGAGGTGCCAAACCCCTTTGCTAGAGATGGTTTGGCGAGGTCTACCCCCCCCCCCCCCCCGTGGAGAGAGTAGTGGAGCGACGAGTGCTGCATCTGATAGCACCAGTGACCCCCCAGCAGTGGTAGGAAATGGCTCTACCAACGCACTGGACGGGCCACTATCCACGATGCGCAAAGTGGTGGAGCAGCTCGATTCAATAATCGAGTTCACTAGCGCAAAGCAAAATATAAGCCAGGAGCTGAAGCAGAGCCTCCTGGTGCTCCGGAAAACTGTTCGTATCGCAATACAAGAACAGCAAGCTTACGTCAAAAGGGTGGAACGTCGGGAGAAGTCCGACAGAGAAAACCCAGACAGTGGCCTCCAAGAGGGAGGGAAGAGAGAAGGTTGACATAGGTACCCAGACAGGGGCTTAACTCCGCTAGCGAATGACGGATCTCAATAGTAGCATGTCTGTAATAATATACGTACCTGGAACTATTGAGAACTAGAGCTACAGGTCCAAAGCCCTGGTAAAGGAGGATGGGTGTGATGATCTGGGCCGCGGTCACCACGTAAAGGAAGATAGGTCAGACCCCAATTCCAAGGCGTGAAGCGACCCGTGCCGAGGGATGAGTGATCGAGGGGGTGAAAAAGATGCTCGATCGTTAACGGAGCCTGTGGGGTACCTGGGCAACCCCCACAGTAAGCGTCCCTTACCACATTAATGCGGAGCTCTGGCGTGGCGGACATTTATTCTCGCGCAACTCGTGGGTACAAACATGGAGATGAACAAAAACAAAACAAGTAAACAAACGTAGATGCCAAACCCCTTTGCTAGAGGTGGTTTGGCGAGATCTCCCCCCGTGGGGAAAGTAGTGGAGCGACGAGTGCTGCATCTGATAGCACCAGTGACACCCCAGCAGTGGTAGGAAATAGCCCTACCAACGCACTGGACGGGCCACTATCCGCGATGCGCAAAGTGGTGGAGCAGCTCGATTCAATAATTGAGTTCACTAGCGCAAAGCAAAACATAAGCAAGGAGTTGAATCAGAGCCTCCTGGTGCTCCGGAAAACTGTTCGTGTTGCAAGACAGGAACAGCAGGCTTATACCAAGAGGGTGGAACGTCGGGAGAAGTCCGACAGAGAAACCCAGACAGTGGCCTCCAAGAGAGAGGGAAGAGCGAAGGTCGATACAGGTACTCAGACAGTGGCCTTTACTTTCTATGGAGCAGCCATGTCGCTCGGAGCGGCGGCCGAGTTCCCCTCGAAGGGAAAAGGCAAGGGCTATCGCAAGACGGCGCCGAACGCGAAGCGCCCTAGGAAGTCGTCAGGCGAGGGTGCAAAAACCGACACCGTGCAACCGTTTGGTCGAGGTAAGCGAGGGCGAGAGTGGCCTCGCTGGGCAGAGCGATGGTACCAGCAACCCGGCGCAACCGGGACAGGGGGGCGTAAACCCCTGGACGCTGGTCAGGGGGTCGTCGCTGCGGCGAGGAGGGGCATAAGGAGCGGGGTTGCACTAAGGCGCACAAGTGCCTTATCTGCACCACTAAGAAGCAAGCCTATAAACATGCTATGGGTGGACCTTCGTGTCCCTTCGGTGAGGCAAATAAGAAGAAGCCGTGAATGTCACACAGCTAAATCTTAACCATTGTGCAGCAGCAGAACAGCTGCTGTGGCAGTCGGTCTCGGAGTCGAGGACAGATGTCGCTCTCCTATCAGACCCGTACAACATCCCTGCCGGCAACGGCAATTGGGTGTCGGACGGGTCTGGAATGGTGGCAATCTGTACAACGGGACGGTTTCCGGTTCAAGAGGCAATACACTCCTCCGCCGAGGGTGTTGCGATTGCCAAGATCAATGGTGTGTTCTACTGCAGCTGCTACGCTCCACCAAGGTGGCCCATAGTACAGTTCAACCAGATGATCGACAGGCTCTCGTCAGACCTAGTGGGCCGGAAACCGGTAGTCATAGCGGGAGACTTTAACCTTGGGCAGTGGAGTGGGGCAGCCGTTGTGCAAATAGCAGGGGTCAAGTGCTAATGGAGGCGCTTGCGAAACTCGATACTGTGCTAGCTAATAATGGCTCTGCTAGTACATTCCGTAGAAACGGGGTGGAGGCGTGGATTGACGCAACATTTGCCAGCCGGAGTCTGGCTCCAGGCATGAAATGGAGGGTAGACGAAGGCTACACCCATAGCGATCACTTAGCAATCCGCTTTAGGATCAACTATGGTGTGCAGCATCCGAGGGTGGGAGATCCCTGTCAGGTACGCGGGTGGAAGTCCAATCACTTCGACAGCGAAGCTTTCACCGCGGCCCTGGGACTGGAGGCCAACACCGACAGTCTAAGCGGGGATGCGCTGGTAGCTGTTCTATCACGCGCGTGCGACGCCACTAGGCCGAGAAAAACCCCGCCAAGAAACGGCAGATGCCCGGTATACTGGTGAAGTGCCGAGATTGCAGCTCTACGATCAGCCTGCCTCAGAGCTAGACGTAGGATGCAAAGAGCTCGCATCGAGGATGCAAGAGAGAACCGCCGTGAAGTGTTTCGAGCTGCGAAATTGGCAAGGCCATTAAAAGCAGCAAGAGAGCGTGTTTCGACAACCTATGTGAGAGTGCCAACACGAATCCGAGGGGTGACGCCAACAGGATTGTGATGGCCAAGACCAAAGGAGGCTCTTCACCTCCAGAACGGTCTCCGGACCGGTAGGCGATGATTATCGAAGTACTATTCCCGTCTCGAGCCACAAGCCCCTGGCCACCTGCACTACGAGATAGTGCGGGCACGGCCGAAACGGTGGCTCCGCTGACGAATGAAGAATTACTCGCATTGGCTAAATCCCTAGCAATGAACAAAGCTCCAGGGCCGGATGGAGTTCCAAACAGCGTTCTCAAGGCAGCGATCATAGCGAACCCGAACATGTTCAGACTAGCTATGCAGAAGTGCCTTGACGAGTGCCGTTTCCCCGATAGATGGAAAAGGCAGAAATTGGTGCTGTTGCCGAAGCCCGGGAAGCCGCCAGGCGACCCATCGGCGTACAGACCAATCTGTCTGGTCGACACGACTGGCAAACTGCTTGAGAGGATTATCCTTAACAGGCTAACCCCATACGCGGAAGGTACGGACGGCCGGTCAAGCAACCAGTTTGACTTTCGGAAGGGTAAATACACAGTGGACGCTCTCAACTTAAAGAAATAAATACTGCCGAGATAGCGATCCAACAAAAAAGGCGAGGCATTCGATACTGTGCGTTAGTGACACTTGACGTGAAGAACGCATTCAACAGCGCAAGCTGGGATGCCATCGCGCTCTCGTTACACCGGCTTAGCCTACCGGTGGGTCTCTACCGGATCCTGGAAAGTTACTTCCAGAACCGCGTACTGCTATACGAGACCGATGTCGGTCAGAAAAGGGTTCCGATTACCGCCGGAGTCCCGCAGGGCTCGATTCTAGGCCCGGTGCTATGGAACCTCATGTATGACGGGGTTCTGAGACTGAAGTTCCCTCCTGGGGGTCAAGATCGCCGACGTAACCTTGGAGGTCTACGGGGAGTCAATCCCTGAGGTAGAACTAACCGCAGAACACGCGATCAACACGTTGGAGGAATGGATGAGCGCGAGAGGCCTGGAGCTCGCTCATCATAAGATGGAGGTAGTTATCGTCAACAACCGCAAGTCGGCACAACATGCAGTTATCCATGTGGGAGATGTCGCGATCACTTCACAGCGAAGTCTGAAGTCTCTCGGAGTCATCATAGACGACAAGCTGACAGGGCAGGAAATATTCGAAACGTACCTATGCTCGAATACTTTCAAAGCACGAAGCTTTGCGTTACTGGTTCGTATAAACAAGTCTCACATCGCAATCGCTTACCATCGTAATTGCGGACATTTGGGCGATACTTTTGCATGCTCTTCGGCGAGGACAAATGAAGCTTCTTGTTCATTTCATTGATGTTCGGAAAGATATGTAGAAGCTTTTGCGTAGTTTTCGATGAACACGAGCTAAGCTCTTGGTTCGTGTGATCGATATTTTTGAAACATTTACACGGAGCTTCTAAACGATGTTCGCGAACACAGAAAAAAGATTACCTCGAAGTATTTCAGAATCACGAACACCGAAAGATTATATCAATTTAGCATCGCGAGGGCCATCGCTAGCATGTTCGCCAGACGATATTAGTTTCCTTTTTTCAAATTCCTACCTACTAGTTAGCAAAAAAAGTATATTCTAGACAGAGGCCTTGTATTAAGGGTGGAATAGGTGAAAAATAATTGTGACAATGTGTAGCTTATGGATGCTGGGATTAACTGAACAGTGACGTAACGAGTTTATTTATGATACCCAACTGATATATTGTTGTTGTTGTTGTTGTTTATTTATGACACTTTACACCGAAGAGCGATGCATTCGTGTCGAGCTACTGATATATTACCAGTAGGGATAAAATCAAGATTTCGTGACAGAGCGGGGATAAATTTTCAAATGAAATAAATTAGGGCTAGAAAATGAAGTTAAACACAATGTACACGACGTATTGAGTGGGTCTCTTATCTTAGTCATGTTCCTATAGTCCCCTACCAGTTATGTCAGTTACTTGAGGATAAAGATATCGATATCCATTCAAAGGAAAAAATCGATTATCAGTTAAATAAATAACGTCATGATGTGTATGATGAATCCTAGAAATAAATAGGGAATGTCTTATTGACTCGACTATTCCCGATTCAAATTTAGCAGTTCTGGTCGTTTTGTAAATCTTGTTTTCGACTAACAGTAAAACCATTTTGATTCAGAAATATGTTTTAGAAGGGCGCATGTTTTTTCGTGCACTTATTTAAAAAACGCTTTGAATCCATCTACCAGTGTGATGAGACATTTTTTATAACTATTTTCGAATATTATATCGGTTGAGAACTTTTAGAACATGATGTTTCGAGAAATTTTGAAAGTGAAATTAAATCAGTTGTAAAGTTATAGAAAATGGCCTTTTAAAAATTGACGGACAATTGAATTATTGCTAACACTTTATGAATACATTATCTAAGTTCTTCATTCAATGCAATATGTATGCAAAAAGTTAAAAACTGGATTTCCCTTGAGAACTGGGCCAAAAAATAGAAAAAAATGTGTTGGCGATCCGAGAACTAGAACAGAAATTGTAACTCTTGGACCTCTGAAGTGCATGCGTACAAAATGCTATAGTCTAATGTTTGTTTTCATTCATTTCATTTAATCATTTTCAGTTGAGCAATTCTGTCGCAAACTGCAATGTGGAGCGAGGGTCATAACTTTCTAAATTTAAGTGTTCCTATTAATTTAGTACAATCCCTTTAACATAAACTGCTCTAACGAATGAACAAATGGGAGTAGGTTCGATAAATTTTGAAAGAAGCCGTTAAATCAACCAGTTAAGGGGTTACACCACTGTAAAATTTAAAAAAAAATCGAAATTGATCTTGATTGATTTTATTATTGATCTAAAATATGGATCTTCAAAATAATATATCAAAATATGGAATGCGTCAAAAAGCGAATAATAATGGAAAGACAGTATTCGAAAAAGTTCGAGTTTAGAACGACTTTCATTCTACTTGGAGTTATTTATTTCGCTTCTCATTTTCCGAGATATGTTCTAGATCGATTTGATGGTTATGGGTTAGAAAATTTGCTCTCATAAGGTAAATGAAGATTTGTGCACTGATAAGTGATCAAGGTACATTCAGACAACTTGGAATTGTTCGGTGGTTGTTTCTAACTGTAATAGTGAATGAAATTCTGATTTAATCCTTTTCCGTTTTATAGAAATGAAATTCGACTGGTTTGTTTGAACGGATCAGTACTATATTGAACAATAAATAAGCGCCGATGGGTCATCCACAAACAACAAGCTACAACTTTCAAAGTATTCAACATAGATACTTGGTGTCTTCAGTAAACTTGTTCGCAAAAGTAAGAGCTACGAATTCAATGAAAGCATCATCTCAATCAAGGATGCAAAAAATCGTTCAACTAAAAATCAATCGAATCTCTTTACAAATATTTCATCCCTACTGAAACTTTTTAATAGATGCACAGTGATAGAAACTCGATTACTATGATCTGATGCTACAACCTACACACCTAGAAAAAATAATGTAAATTTACGTCTCCTGACCCTGACATATACGAGCATCAAAAATAACTTAGTTTTACGTTTGATTTTAACACTCGGAATACCAAGGGGGTAAAAAGTTACGCGGACTACCAAGGGGGTCTAAAAAATGGGAACGCTTACTTTGACCGGTCATATCTAAGCCGTTACATAATCGATTTTAAATCTGTCTTCACCAGTAGAAAGATATGTCTTTTGTGAACACGTCGAATTAAAAAAAATAGAAGAATAGAGTTGTCTACCGTAAGTTACAGTAAGTAAAATGAGTATAACAAAGTCAGTGAGAAAAAAATGGGAACGCTTCTTTGACTTGCCATATCTTAGCTGTTTACTCACCAATTTTAATTCTTTCTTCACCATTGGATAGGTAAATCTTATAAAAACAGTGAACAAAGAATGATGGAAATCAAATTTGTATATCCGAAGTAATTGTAAAAACAGTAATTGAGAGTCAGTACAGACGAAATGACTTTTTCTGTTCAAACAATCGTATCACGACCGTTTGTCAACCAATTTCAATTTTCCTTACACCAATGCAATCCTTAGAGCTTCTAGACTTGTAATATATGCAATAAATAGTAGATTTTCAAAAATTACTATACTTTTTCGAGTTTTTAGGAGATAGGATTTTTACAATGTACGTAGCATACAGTTGATTGAAATTCTTTGCGACTTGTTAGATTTACGGTTTGAAAATTACCTGTTTACTCAATAGTTCTACATATTATACATGGATATTATTATATCAAAATGATTGCACGAACGTGGAGAAACACATTATTGTATGTAAGTTACTAAATAATAGAGTGTGTTAGGACGATTCAGTAAATACGAAGAAGTTCAGAATTTTAAAATATTCGTCATATAACTTTAAATTTGACTTTAAATTTGAAGGCTGCTACAATTTCTGAAAAAACACATTTTTATATTTTCTCAAAAAATAGCCAAAAGTACGTAGAAGTACAGAAATTCCATTTAGTTGGCAAATAACGTCGAGTTCAAAGTGATGGCCTATACCTTTTTATATACCAATCGATTATAATTGATTTTGGTTACAATTTCTGGAAGAACGATTTTTATATTTTCTCAAAAATAGACAAAAGTACGTAAAACTACAGTAATTTCATTTAGTTGACAAATAACTTCAAGTATTCAAAGCTATCACCTATGCAATTTATACACCAATCGATTGTAATTGATTTTGGCTACAATTTCTGAAAGAACATATTTTTATATTTTCTAAAAAAATAGCCATAACTACGTATAAGCACAGAAATTTCATTTAGTGGGTAAATAACGTCGAATTTTAAGGGATGATTTATACTTTTTTATACACCAATCGATTGTAATTAATGGTGGCTACAATTTCTGAAAGAACACATTTTTTATTTTCTCAAAAAATAGACAAAATACGTAGAAGTACGGAAATTTGATTTAGTTGGCAAGTAAGGTCAAATTCAAAGTGATGACTACACTTTTGTATATATACCAATCGATTGTAATTGATTTCGGCTACAATTATTGCAAGATAAACTTTTCATATTTTCCCAAAAAAACGACAAAAATACATAGAAGTACAGAAATTTCGTCTGATTGGCACATAACTACAAATTTCTGTACTTCTACGTATTTTTGGCTAATTTTTGAGAAAATATAAACAATTGTTCTATCAGACGTTGTAGCCGCCATCAATTACAATAGATTGGTGTATAAATTGTGTAGGTCATCCTTTTTAATTTGCAGTTATTTGTCAATCAAACGAAATTTCTGTACTTCTACGTATTTTTGTCGTTTTTTTAAGAAAATATAAAAAGTTTATCTTGCAACAATTGTAGCCGAAATCAATTACAATCGATTGGTATATATATAAAAGTGTAGTCATCACTTTGAATTTGACCTTACTTGCCAACTAAATCAAATTTTCGTACTTCTACGTATTTTGTCTATTTTTTGAGAAAATATAAAAATGTGTTCTTTCAGAAATTGTAGCCACCATTAATTACAATCGATTGGTGTATGAAAAAGTATAAATCATCCCTTAAAATTCGACGTTATTTACCCACTAAATGAAATTTCTGTGCTTATACGTAGTTTTGGCTATTTTTTTTAGAAAATATGAAAATATGTTCATTCAGAAATTGTAGCCAAAATCAATTACAATCGATTGGTGTATAAATTGCATAGGTGATAGCTTTGAATACTTGAAGTTATTTGTCAACTAAATGAAATTACTGTAGTTCTACGTACTTTTGTCTATTTTTGAGAAAATATAAAAATCGTTCTTCCAGAAATTGTAACCAAAATCAATTATAATCGATTGGTATATAAAAAGGTATAGGCCATCACTTTGAACTCGACGTTATTTGCCAACTAAATGGAATTTCTGTACTTCTACGTACTTTTGGCTATTTTTTGAGAAAATATAAAAATGTGTTTTTCAGAAATTGTAGCCGCCATCAATTACAATCGACTGGTGTATTAAAATGTATAGGTCATCGCTTCAAATTTAAAGTTATATGACGAATATTTTAAAATTCTGAACTTCTTCGTATTTACTTAATCGTCCTAACACACTCTATTATTTAGTAACTTACATACAATAATGTGTTTCTCCACGTTCGCGCAATCATTTTGATATAATAATATCCATGTATAATATGTAGAACTATTGAGTAAACAGGTAATTTTCAAACCGTAAATCTAACAAGTCGCAAAGAATTTAAAAATCCTATCTCCTAAAAACTCGAAAAAGTATAGTAATTTTTGAAAATCTACTATTTATTGCATATATTACAAGTCTAGAAGCTCTAAGGATTGCATTGGTGTAAGGAAAATTGAAATTGGTTTACAAACGGTCGTGATACGATTGTTTGAATAGAAAAAGTCATTTCGTCTGTACTGACTCTCAATTACTGTTTTTACAATTACTTCGGATATACAAATTTGATTTCCATCATTCTTTGTTCACTGTTTTTATAAAAGATTTACCTATCCAATGGTGAAGAAAGAATTAAAATTGGTGAGCAAACAGCTAAGATGTGGCATGTCAAAGAAGCGTTCCCATTTTTTCTCACTGACTTTGTTATACTGTACTGTACTTACGGTAGACTGTTTACTGTAACTTACGGTAGACAACTCTATTCTTCCATTTTTTTAATTCGACGTGTTCACAAAAGACATACCTTTATATTGGTGAAGACAGATTTAAAATCGATTATGTAACAGCTGAGATATGACCGGTCAAAGTAAGCGTTCCCATTTTTTTACCACCTTGGTATTCCGAGTGTTAATTTTACATGACGTTTAATTTCGTAAATCATGTAATTTTCCTCTACATACAGCGTTTGTTCTGAATGGTAGGAAGTGTAATTTTATGCCATTGCGCATGTAAAGTATATGTATCATGTAAAATTAAATGGAAGACGGTAATGTTCCGTCATTTCGTAAATTACGGTTTGTTGATTTGTGCCATGTTTACAATTACATCAACGATAAAATTCAGATTTTTTTGGTGTGTAGTTAGCTCATTTTCACTTTCTCTGATCAACATCAGACACTACTAAAACTGGAAAAACTCACCGAAAGAGGATAGCGGAAGATACAACCAATATACAGAACAGATCCTTATGATTCTGGCAACGGGTCCTGTTGCAGCTAGTCAAGGCCATTTATATGTGGAGTGACCTCAGGAGTCAATCAAAATGATTTTTTCGATTTTTATTAACCCAAGCACAAAAAATCCTGGAGGATGGGACTCTGAAGTAAATTCTAGATACAACCAATATACAGAACAGATCCTTATGATCCTGCGAACGAGTCCTGATGCAGCTAGTCAAGGCCATTTATATGTGGAGTGACCTTAGGAGTCAATCAAATCAAAATGATTTTTATTAACCCAAGCACAAAAAATCCTGGAGGATGAGACTCTGAAGTAAATTCTAGATACAACCAATATACAGAACAGATCCTTATGATCCTGGCAACGAGTCCTGATGCAGCTAGCCAAGGCCATTTATATGTAGAGTGACCTCAGGAGTCAATCAAAATGATTTTTTACGATTTTTATTAACCCAAGCACAAAAAATCCTGGAGGATAGGACTCTGAAGTAAATTCTAGATAAAACCAATATACAGAACAGATCCTTATGATCCTGCGAACGAGTCCTGATGCAGCTAGTCAAGGCCATTTATATGTGGAGTGACCTTAGGAGTCAATCAAATCAAAATGATTTTTTTCGATTTTTATTAATCCAAGCACAAAAAATCCTGGAGGATGGGACTCTGAAATAAATTCTAGATACAACCAATATACAGAACAGATCCTTATGATCCTGGCAACGTGTCCTGATGCAGCTAGTCAAGGCCATTTATATGTGGAGTGACCTCAGGAGTCAATCAAAATGATTTTATTGACCCAAGCACAAAAAATCCTGGAGAATGGGACTCTGAAGTAAATTCTAGATACAACCAATATACAGAACAGATCCTTATGATCCTGCCAACGAGTCCTGATGCAGTTAGTCAAGGCCATTTATATGTGGAGTGACCTCAGGGGGGCATCAAAATGATTTTTTTCGATTTTTCTTAAGTGAATATAACATGAAGCGTTTTAGGTATTTTCCTTTTATATTATATAATCACAATTTTTTATTCATAAAATTTTGGCAGCGCTGTCGTTTCTAAATACTTGTAATCTTGGGTGTCATGCAGCTCCTAAAGATCATTATATTCGAAACTATGAGTGTGCCATCTTTTTTCCTGGACCTTACAACACAATAACTTTGCATCATAACATCCAATCATTTATCTACATTATAGGATCCTGTACATTATGACGCAGTACACACAAAAAAATAATGAAATTTAAACGACATGTAAATCAATACGAATGTAAACATACAAAGTTTGAATCAAAAATTTGATTGAAAATTACGTTAAAATCAATGCACTCAATTGGAGCATCAAAAAGCATACGATTTTACACTTTCATTCGTGTGATATTACATCTCATTCATTTTACAGCAATATTGAAGTAAAAATACACTGAAGTGCATTGGTTTTCCGTTTAATGAAACTGTAGTTGTCAATGAACGGGTAAAATTATGATTGAAATTGTTGAAGAAAGCACGACAAGTCGTGTGGATTTGTGGTGGAAATCAATTTTACATTTATATTCATGCTCCAAATATGTACATGAAAATAAACTTAAAATTACGAAATATTTTTTTCTGTGTATCATTTCGGACTTTGCGAAATAAGAATGATTTCGAATCTTTTGACACATTCTTACTTTCAGATATTATAATACGCTCTTGTACGTCTTAATGTCCAGGACGTCGTGACGCACTCGATTCCGAGTTCATGAGAATGTATATGATTTTAAATATATAGAAAATTAAGCATTACCACCAGTTTGTGAAAGCGCGTGTTGTAAAACCTAGGAAAATATGAAAAATGGGCATATTCGTGGCCATCAAATGATTTCCTAACGATCTGAATAGCTTTTGCAGTAAGACAATGATGTTTCGTTTTATCCCGGCTAACTTCTCGTTCATTTTTTTAATATTTTTATTTCATTTCTTACAAAAGAAATTTATAGGATTCGCTAAAACTTAGAAAACTTGTATCGTCATCGGAAACTCCGTTAACGATAATGTATCGTCGTATTCATCGTCATCGTCGGTTCATCGATTATCGCGATACATTTTGCGTTACTTTCCCGTTTATTGTAGTTGAAGTTGATGCGGTTAACTTTCAATTGTTTAGAAATAAATACCTATTGAAGGACATGTTGTTGGCAGTTGAAAATCAATAGTTTTCGACATTTTCTATGCACAGCGGGGTCCGACGATGCGTTAAAATGATTTTTTTTAAATTTTCGGGAAAGTGTATTATATTGAAGGAAAAGTTGTTGGAAATTGAAAATCAATAATTTTGGACATTTTCAATATGCAGAAGGGTCCGACGATGGGTCAAATTGGAATTTTTTCAACTTTTCGAGTAAGTCGGTGCACAGAAGAGCAGCAGGTGCACAGTGTTTCCAAGCGGCAAAAAGGTGATCAAAATTGTTTTGAGTCATGAAGAAAACAAATTTTGAGCTATTGTGTAATTAGTAATTTTTAGCACGCAAAACATACAGTGACACAATCTCATATTCGTACACCTCTAGTGTATATGTTTAATATTGTTTCACAAATGTTTGCGCTATTTAATATAGGTATTGTTTTGTAAATGTGGTAGTAGAATCATCATCTGTCATTTTCTTATCTTGGTGTGAAAATGGCACAATTTCATATTCGTACACTTTTGAAAAGTCAATCAATTTGTCAATTTTAAGACCTGTTATTTCTTTATTGTTTGTTTTACTTAGAAAATAGATTTTATGACTACAGAAAAGTGTTCATTGGCACAGTTTCCTCTACACTAGTTTAAGAAATTCTCTCAAATTAACGTAATAGTTAAAAAAAAGTAAACTAGCTGCTTTTATGGGACGAAAACTAATTATTACTCACCAAAATGAGGGTAAATCACTTCATGAAATCTTTGAAATTGTTCAAAGGTTGCGTCCAACAGTTTAAAATGTCGTTAAAAGCTTTGATGTGGCGAAACGTAGAGCAGATATTGCGAAAAACTTGAACTGTGGACAATTTACGATGAGGGATAAACGGATTTTAATTAGAAAAGTTTGGGAAAATCGAATAATTAATGTTATATACATAGTAAATAAATTGAATCGTAGTATTTAAGTATAAGTCTGCTCTGGTACGGCTCGTAATGTATGAAGAACGGACAATTACAATGCCTGTGTTCTGAGCAACAAGCTGTTCATCAATGAAAAGAACAAATAATTGATTTTTTATTTACTAAACAACATTGAAACATTTTATTGGAATATTGGAAAGATTGTAAACTTTGTCTACGAGTCCAAATTCAGCATTTTTGACGCAAATGGCTGTTGTTTCGAGTGGAGAAAATCGAACTCAGACCTGGACGTAAAAGCCTTATAACAGCAGCCAAGCGCAGAGACAGTGGCCTTTTTGTATGGGGTATTATATGTCCACTAGAAGTGCTAGAAATATGGTCTTCATTGATGGAATGATGGATCAGAATGTGTATTTTAATATGAATATCTTGAAATAAATTTGCAGGCAAAGCTTCCATAAAATGGTACTTTTACTGAGAAATAGTGGATATTGGAAATTCGATCAAGAGAAGAACCTAAAGTATAAGGCGTGCAAAAAACGTTTAGAGTAAATTTATGATTGTTTGAATGTTTTGGATTCTCCGCTGCGGACCCCATTTATTGCTTGATTAGAAGAATAAATGGGAGTATTTGGATAAAAAGTACGAAACTATCCGGATTATAATGAGAATGATCTTAGAAACTACTATTTAGAAGAATGGGATAAAATTTAAGTTGAATACACACAAAAACTAGTGGTTAGCATTCCAATACGATTGAAAACTGTAATTACAAACAAAAGCTAGCACATTGAATATTTATTGTAGAAATTTCAATTTATTTTTTAAAAAATATGTGTACTGTACGAATATGAGATTGCGTGTATATTTGACTATCTTTAAAATTATGATTATTTTTGAAAAAATGAGCATTTGTGGTACAAAAATAATTAATTTATCTTCTCTATGCTGTCTAGTAAACTATTTCTACATATATAAAAAGTCTCGTAAACTTAATTTTTACTTGTAAAATGCATATAAGCATTCCGCATAGCGGTGTACGAAAATGAGATTGTGTCGCTGTATATTGAAAAACCTGTTTTAATCCACCTAGAGGTGCAATTGTGCCTTTCTCATTTCTCCAAACTATGATTTAATAGCTGGTTCGTACAATATAACTTTATGGAAATGTCTTTCATTCTTATTACAATTGGTAAGTATATATAAGAGCACCTTTTTGCATTCATCGCGGTATCGGTTTGAATCGGAGTTTTCTATGTGATCGATCTCCACAACCCGTAACTCCGGTGCTGGAAGTCCGATGGAGATGGAATTTAATATCAGTTTCTGGGGACGCAACACCTTTCATTTGAGACTAAGTTGAGCAAATCTAGCCATTTTCGAGAAACCAATATAACCGTTATTCTGACTTTGGATGCTTCCGGATCCGTCGATGGTGGCCAGTGTGGCCAACGAGACTTTGAATGACTGTTGGGGACCTAGATCTACAAATTCAACAGTTGTGTTTACATTTTGGAAAAAAAATCACCTTTTTACATTCATCGCAGAATTCGTTAGAATCGGGATTTGCTGCGTGATCGTACGTATCACCCTGTAATTCAGGAACCAGAACTCGGATCCACACAAAATTCAACAGCAGCTGATGGACCTTTCATTTAAAATTAAGTTTGTCAAAATCGGTTCAGAAAATTCCGAGAAACCGATTTGGAAAAATCAATAAATTTTGTTTTGTAACCATACTCTTCAACTCGTAATTCGGAACAAGATGTCGGTTGAAAATGAAATTCAATAGCAACCTATGGGAATATTATACCTTTCATTTGAATCTTAGTTTGTAAAAATCGGTTCAGCCATCTCCGAGTAACCGATGTGGACATTTTGTTAACAAATCCGCACATACACACACATACATACACACATACACATACACATATACATACACACAGATATTTTGCGATTTCGTCGAACTGAGTCGAATGTTATATGAGACTCGGCCCTCCGGGCCTCGGTTGGAAAGTCGGTTTTTGGAGCAATTGCATAACCTTTCTATATGAGAAAGGCACAAGAATAATATTTAATTAGCCTAATCAGCATGAGTTCAATGTTATCTTCATGTGATTATATTTTGAAATATAGGGGGAATGGGTTTGAAAGTGGAGGGAATGGGGGGTTAATAGAGTGGGAGTGGAGGATGCGTCAGAAATCCTTCATCTTATTTCGGTATACGGGGTGGATGAAGGAAATGCGGGCGTGAGGGTGGTCCAAGGGGAGGGGAATGATGAAGGAGGGAGGTGTAAGGGCAAGCCGGTGGGGGGGGGGGGGTCTAGGGGCAGCGACGCAATACTCAACTGCATATTTTGCCTTCCATTTGAGACTTGGTTTGAGAAAATCGGTTCAGTCATCACCGAAGAACCGATGTGACTTTAATTGTAGAATATGCCCGGAATTCCGGACTTCCGGAATCGTCGATAATGGACAATATATTCAAAGAATGTTTGATTAGCAATCAGTTATCTAGATCTGCGATTAGAAGTAATTTGGTGATCATTTCAATAGTTTTTAGCCTCTGAGGTATTACGATTGTACCGATTTATATGGAAAATTCCAGTGTATCCTTACTAACACCCCTGTAACTCCGGAAGCAAGAGTCAGAACCGAATGAAATTCAGCAGCAGTCAATGGCATTACTGTATCTTTCATTTGAAATTAAGTTCGTAAAAATCGGTAGAGAATTCGTTGTGGAATGGGTGTGATATTAGCTTAGGAACTTGGCGGGTTACCCGGGGGCGTCATGAACTGTCATAGGTGGCCAATGTGGTCAAAGCTGCTTTGATTGATCATTAGTGATCCAGACCCGCAAACTAGAGTAATGTTACATCAATTTTAATATGTTTTCCATTATTTGAACATTATGGTGGTACCAGTTTATATGGGAATTTGCTGTGTGACCGCACTCTTCAACCCGTAACTCCGGAACCGGAAGTCGGATCAACTAAAAATTCAATAGCAGCTTATGGGAGCGTTATACCTTTCAGATGAAACTAAGTTTGCGAAAATCGGTTCAGCCATCTCTGAGAAAATTGTGTGAGTTTAAATGACACACACACACATACACACACACACACACACACACATACATACACACACAGACATTTGCCGATCTCGACGAACTGAATCGAATGGTGTATGATACTCGGCCCTCCGGGCCTCGGTTAAAAAGTCGATTTTTACAGTGATTGCATAGCCTTTCTTTATATGAGAAAGGCAAAAACTAGTGAACCACTATTATTAGGCCATTCACAAATTACACTACACATTTTAGTGGTGTGGTGATTAACAGATTTTATTATAATTTTAATTTAAACTAGAAGATTTTGGATTTTAAGAAGGAGTGTATGTATATTTCCAATGTTTGGTTTCCTTTTCTAGTTGGTAAGCTTTTAGCCCCCTCCTTCGTTTCTTCTCTTCACTATGTAACAAGATGCTTCATGCTTCCTTGTTTTACCCTTATACAGGGTGTTTGGTTCATGGTTAAGAATCTCTCGGGGGGTGATAGACTGCCATATTTGGAGAAAAAAATTGTTCTACACATACCATCAAATCTCAACCGTTACAGAGTTATTGAACTTTTTGTGTAAAAAACTTATTTGTCTTAAAATACCTCTAACTTTAAAAGTACACTTTGTATTTTAAATGTTTCAGTTCCATTCGAAAGGTGAGAAAATTTCCTATTGAATGGTGTTCTCATATCTTTTAAGTAATTAGTTTTAATTACCTTTTAGCTGTAAAGTAGTTAAAAGTTAGTGTTTTTGAGGAGGATTTTGCTAATTTTCTCGAAATAATGAAGTATGATTATAGCAATATCCATTATCCAAAAGTTGGGTTTTAGGACGATTCATAATTTGTTATTGGATGTCATATTTCTATCTCTTCTCATTTCTTTGTAATTTCATTACTGTACTTTTCCTGTAACCGACTTGCAAGTGCTTAAAAGGCTCTAATCAGAAAAATATGCTTTATATCGTTATTTACAAGATTTCATTGGAAAGCTAAGATAATGTCCTATCAGTGTATATACAAATATCTTTTAGTTAAGTGTACTAAATGATTTTTTACTAACGAAATAATTCAAAATTTGTGTTTTTGGAGAGTTTTTTTAATTATTCTAATTAATAATCAACAAAATTTATCGTTACTGTTGTTCATTTGATGCTTCTTAATGTTCTCTATAACTTTTTATTTGACACTTTGTCTATATCTCTTTTCATTTCTCTGCTATTTAATAGTTAACACAACATGACCTCGCTACAAATGTAGTGGGTTCGAAATCGTTATTTTTGCATATGAAACGATGTGATAAAAACGATTTTGCGTCGAAACCAAAAGAGATAATTGAATGGAGTCAAAGAAAATACTAAATAGACTTAACTGAAAGGTATTAATACATTTTTCACTGTAAAATTTTTCTGGCTTTCGAAAAAAAAAAAGAAAAAAAATACAATAAGTGCAATAATTTTTCAATTAGAGCTGGTACTAGTGAAAATGAGATAAAAATATCCAAGTTGAATAACCCAAAATCATGAAAATAAGAAAAGGTAAGTGTATCATGTCAAAGAACGAATTAAGCAGCTCATCAAGACTAACAATCTGAATTATGAAAATGGTGAGGTTAACTATTAGGATTTTCAAGAAATGAACGAAAAATCATTTAAAATTGTTTAATTTTCAATAAATTACTTTGAAAAGCCTACTTAAACTCATTAGCTGAAACATGTGAGGGCACCACTCAATGCGAAATTTTCTCACCTTTCGAATGGAACTAAAACATTTAAAATACAAAGTATACTTTTAAAGTTAGAGGTAGTTTAAGACAAATAAGTTTTTTACACAAAAAGTTCAATAACTCTGTAACTGTAGAGATGTGATGGTATGTGTAGAACAATTTTTTTCTCCAAATATGGCAGTCTATCACCCCCCGAGAGATTCTTAACCATGAACCAAACACCCTGTATATGTAGTGTAATTTATGAACGGCCTCATAATAGAGCTTTAGGCGTTTTTTGAATACAGTGAAGACCCGTTTTTAACAGCCCCTTGGTGAATTTTAGGCTGATAAAACGATGACATTAACAAAATCGGCACATATTTTTTCTGGTTCTGAAGAAATGAAGTAAAAAGGCAAACAACTGGACTAACATTTTTTTCTTTTTAATAAACCGCAGCGGTTAATATATTTTTCTTTAGTCCCTCGACAAAACCTCATAACCCGCTCTGACCATTTAGTAAAAATTTCCCTTAAGGAGTTCTTACAGTACAGTATTTTCATTTTTGTGTATTTTACATCTCTAAGATAAGAAAAAAATGCTAAAGAAGGAATTTACTTGAATTTGACTTGAACGTAGGCTAGAGCTCACCAAACGGTTTATATAGTGTTTGTTTTACAGATTCGTATTGGTATAGCTTCGTCTGCGGAAATTTGCCAAAATATTACTTTTTGGACACTAAAACATTCGATAACTGCTATGTTGTAAGAGATACAAATAAACTTACATTACAAAAATAATGTATTTTCTTTATGCAGAACAAAATCTTGGAACATTTTGAAATTCTGCAAATTTTCCAGGGAAAGTATTTTGAAAAAAGTAATTTTCAGGGGTATATCAAAGAAATCTCCACAAATGTGTATTAAAATCGACAGATAGACACATAGTCTCTTCAGCAAAATTAATGCTAAAGATATGCTCAACAACTTTGCCAATTTTTTTTTTTATTTTCATGAATGACCAAACAAAAACTTGCTTCTCAGCTTTAGAGGGATTAATCACCCAACTATTACGTTTTGTATGCAAAAAAATATAAATAAAGTGTGCTGAAGACACAATAGCTAGAAAATGTTTTTTCGTGGCTAAAGAATTTCTTTTCCCCTTTTGACACATTGGAAACACTGTGCACTGGTGGATCCTCTTGTGAATTGAAAATGTCCAAAACTATCGATTTTCAACTGCCAACAACCTGCCCTTGAATATAAAAAGTTCGCGAAAAATTCTATTTTTTTATTTTTTTCTCCCACTAAGGAGGTGGCCATGATGGGTGGGGGGACCACGAAAGGAAGGGGGGTGAATTTTTTGAAGTAATCCTTATCTAATTCATTCAATGTGATTATTAGCGACGAATTCGATTTTGACATAAGTGTTTCTTCCACCAAGGAGATGGTCACCTCATGAGGTGGATTTTTGCATGATGTTGGGAGGAAGCATACTTTAGCCGAGGAAGGGGAGGGGGGTCATCTAAAACTTTATTGTAATTAGGTTTATTTTATTTCATTTAGGTTTACCAACACACAAATGGAATGGCAAGTATTAATTTGATAGAGAAATTTTACGCGAATGACAATACAATACTGTTGAATTGCATGAATTCGTCGAAAATTAAATTAGGTTGAAAATTAAATTGAAAATTGCACTTGCGATTGCTTCATCTGAAGTAGAATCAACATTGCTGGATGATGGATGAACTGTTCTGCTCTAAAATAGCCACTAAATCTTGCGCTTACGGAAAACGCTACTTACAATATCAATCAAAATTCGGATATAAACAAAGAAAGTAACACTGTTATATTGAAAGAGTAGGTACATATTTTTTTAAGGAAAAAAAAACCCCTCAAATTTTTTTTAAAGGGGTACCGAGTCTATTCAGTCAATAATGTAGGTTTTGAGCAATATTTGCCTAAATTTTCACCGCAAAATATTGAAGATTAGGCGAGTTAGAGTGAGTCTTCAGGAGACATGCGATGTACACTATAACTCTAACCTCGCAAACCAGCAATCGTATGTGAAAGTTTAAAATAAATTACACATAAATAGTGTAGTGTAAGCAAAAATTTTGTTCTGTTGTATAAATTTCACATAAAATGCAAACCTATGATGGAAATACAACATTTACTTAAAGTGATTTATGAGTCCACTCCAACTTAAAACAAAATTGTAAATCTGGAATATTCATGACAATTTTGAAACATTGTATACAAATCAATTTGCAATTGAAATAAACTGCAAAATCGTTCGTAAAAATAATCACATCTATATAGCACTTCACTAATTATCTGCTAAACTAGTTCAATATTTAAACAATAAAAATGTACGCATTTTACCTATTAAGAAAAAAATGCCTTGCGGAAAAAATGTCGGTTGTGATGTGACAAGCATAGGCGTGCGCAGCCTTTTCCATTAGGGGGGGGGGGGCTAACAGATTCAAAACTTTCAGTTATGACCTACATTATCAGTTAGATTTCTGGTATAAGTTTGATTATGAAACAGTTATTTTATTTGGTTATTGAAATTTACGTTGTTTCATTTATTTTATAAATCTAGAAGAAATTAATATTACACATTCTCAAACTTCATTGAAATTTTGTTTTTCGTAAATTGGAGCTTTACGGCCATTACTGCAATTGTCCGCAACACCAAATTTATACTCCTTTGGAATATCTCAGTGATCTTTGACAACATAAAACCTCTGTCCCGGAAGCTGTTTCAAGTTAAATTTGACATACGTCTCATCAGCCTTTGTATTTATTAAATGTGTTCAGATCCTGAACATACGTTTTTCAGACCCGCGATTTTGGCCGTAATGGTTTGCTTTACGGTCCAGTTCTATTGCTTGATAGACCTGTACTTGAAGAAAACTTCCCACATCCATGCCCGAAAGTCCTGGATTAGCTTTGAAAGCCTTCATGAAGTCCTGACGCAGTTTCCGGCACCGCTTCGACAACACGATGGCACCTTCTGGATAGCAGACAAACATTACATGAAATCTGTTCGCACTGCACATATCGCTGTCGGTTCCGACAGCATGAAGTAACAAGTTACTTTAAGCTTGTTCGGACATGCCGTAGACTCAGGTGATCCACATTTCCAATGCCAAAAGATCCTGACTCCTACGGTAGCAGACAAAGGGTTAAGTCACAGGTAAACTCTAAGCTTGCTCATATGACCCTTTCCACGCTTTTCTAAACTTTCACCATTCAATTTCTTGCTTTCCCTTGAGTACTATGGCTAATATTGAAAAATATACTTCACCTTCCAGTCCCTTGCTAATTAAATTCCGTAACAACTATAGGCTTTAGGCTTAAAAAATAATTTGATTCTACTTTTAATTTTTTAAATTTTATTTTATGATATCCACTTTCAGGATAATATGTGCATTCTCACCAAGATTTTCACCAAAATATTACAATTATACCTTATAAAAAAATCTCTATCTATAGGTTTGGGTGAATCTCTATTGTATTAATAAGAAAAATGGAAACTAACAAAAACTTCTGAACAACTCCGAGAATCAAGTTTAAAATAGTCTTTCTGTAGGAAAAAAAATATTAACACTTTTCGAGGTGGGTGTGACTGGTCCAAAATACATTTAGAAAACATAGTTAGGAAAGAAA
Source organism: Topomyia yanbarensis (assembly GCF_030247195.1). Taxonomy (NCBI): domain Eukaryota; kingdom Metazoa; phylum Arthropoda; class Insecta; order Diptera; family Culicidae; genus Topomyia; species Topomyia yanbarensis. Next base: position 280,131,005 of record NC_080671.1, read on the forward strand.
TCAAGTTTTTTCGTTAACCAGTGCTATTTATAACGACCGAAGAATCCGGGTATTTGATGCAAAACATGCACTATGCAAAGAGAATAGGGAAAGAGACGAATAGTGTGAAGCCAAAAATACCTTATTGAGCAGACCAATCGTGCAATGTAAATAAACATTACTCATGCCTGAGTTGGAGGAGATAAGTATTGTACTTCTATCAAAAAAGAAATTTGAATTTTCGTAGTTCAATCGTGATTGTAAGGTGCATTCTAGAGTATATGTATGAGTAAAAATAAGCTTTAGAATTATTTCATCTCTTTGTTTCGAAATGCACATCGTTTGATAAACAAATCCATCGATCGACATACGGTTTGTTTTCAAAATATAATAGGAGTCATTTAAAGTGCTGCCTGTAGAAGCGGTTGCCAAAATTCTAGTGTTGAAATCATCATAAAGGGAGTGTTGCCGTTTTGACTGATTTTCACTCTTCGTCTCTTTCACTATTCTCTTTGGCACTATGGGGAGGCAAAATCGAAAATTGCATCAACTCCAATTTAATTCAATTCTTTACTGAGTATTAATATAAACTGTAGCTAAGAAGAGTATCTCGGAAAAATATTTAACTTAACTGTGTAATATGGATGTCTAAAGATAAAAATTATGAAAAATAGACATATCATGTGCATTTTCTCAACTGTACGTATCTTTGCTGAACTTTAGATGAAACATATGTTGAAATATGCCATTTTAAAGCTAAGAACGCCAGCTTTGTGATTAATTTATTAGAAATGCATATATATCGTATTGACATGAAGTTATATGCAAAATAACCATTCAATGTCCTAAAATATCCACAAATTGGATCCGGCAAAAAAGGCCTCCAATGTCCCCCTTAAACTTTCGATGGGGGATGCAAGGTATCTTTTAACTAATAGCGAAGATTTTAGTTGCCCTAATTTGCCCTAAGCTGAGAACGCCTCACTTGAAGTTTTATTGGCTGTCTTAACTACTAGACCAGAGAAGGATAATTCATGTTTCATTTCATTTCATACATGTTTCGGTTGAGTGTTCCATATTCCACAATTAAATGAACGAGGATTACAATTAGAGCCGATGTATTGAAAAGATAGCTGATCTGACTACATTTATGCCATACAACATTACTGTGTAGGAACAAATGGTACTGAGTTGTACTGAAACCCCCAAGTTACCGTTAACACGATAAATCGTCGCTGTTGTGCTATCTTATGACAAACGCCATTTTGGGGTAAATTTAATTAGATATCACTTGTCCAAAATATCTCTACAAAGCGGCGTTTCCTGAATTTTGACATTCTGCTTAGTTACTGAGATACTGCGAGAAACGTGCTGAGAAATTTTAATTTTTTCACTTCAAATGACTGTGTGTGGTATTGGCTCAAGTTATCTTGATGTATAATATGTTTTTATGTGTAAAACTATCTGAGAAACACACACACATAAATACACGAATTGTGAGAAAAATGCAGTTTAAATTTTAAACTGGATATATAGCATATTTGGAAACACTGTAACCAAAAATAACGATTTTTCTAGATTTCCTGACTCATTGCCTTCAAAATGCATCTCACCGATTGTTTATATACCGAATGAAGCCAAGGATATGAATAAAAGTTAAAAATTGATGATTTTTTTCCATGGAAAATTTTCCATGCACGATTATGACACGTCATAAAAATTTTGTCATCAATACACACCTGTGATACGTGTTAGCGTGACTTTTGTTTACATTTATATCAAAAATTCGCAATCAATTGTATTCTTTGAATTGTTTAAACCATTTATACGCTTCAAGATATTCAATCTCAAACTTTAAAAATCGTTTTTCTCGAAATGTGATAAATGGCACTTGTCATAAGATAGCAGAACAGCGACGAAATGTGTCCTAATACTTGAAATTCTTATTATATCAAAAAGCATGATTTACAATTCACTTTTCATGCTTATATTAATGAGCTTCGGATTCGTTAAAAAACAGTGTTTGCGGCCAAGAAATTTTTTAATACATTCTGATAGTCTTAACTATTTCGTTTTCATGATACTGGTTTATATAGGATTCATTAATCTGTATCTCCGAAACAAGAATTCCAAATGAATCAAAAATAATCGCAAGCTATAAATATGAAGAAGATATGTTTGCATAGCAATCACCTGAAAGAGCGACATTACCTTTAAAGCCCATTGGTCATATCGACATTGAAATAATCACCAAATAGCCTAAGCACTTCACACATTTTTCTATTTACTTCTATGTAAATAAATAAATTAAAATACTTATCTGCCTCTTTCGCGACTTTCATTCTCTCTTCGTCACTATCTTTTTGAGGGGTAAGCACATGTAATCTGAGTTTTTACTTTTTGATTTTTAAGTTTTTCGTACCGCTTTAAAGCCAAAAATCCCATTTTCGCTAAAAAAACATTTTATTGTAAAAATAGGTATAGTAATAATTTTAACGAAAGGTCTCGTAGTTACCTGGAGAATGATGTGAAGAAGAACTGTGCAAAATTTCGAAACGATTGTTCCAGTAGAATTTGAGTAATAATGCGCACCGCATTTTTTTAATGGTGCCTTCGAAGAAACAGTATCACTCGCCCAATGAAAATTTAAGCAAATATCGTTCAAATGTTGCATCATTATGTGGAAAGTGAATCAATTGACTAAAATTCTTTGAATCGCTAATATTTTCTTTGAAAAAAAATTAAACTTGCATACTTTACACCAAGCCCTTCTTCCCTTCCCCTTCCTCCTTTAATGTTTTTAATCCTGGATACGTCCATTATGAGTAATAATGTAATTAATAATGTACAACATTAACAACTCAAGCAAGCTTTTCGTGAAAGAATATATTTTTCGCCACCTGGTTGTATGGAACCTTCCCATAGTGCCGTGGTAGAATGCATTAGAGATTTTCTGTAAGCCACTTTTTGTTACGCTCCACACACATATTTTCCTCGATTGCATAACTTCAGCGAGAACAACGCTTTCCCCCCAAGTCGACGACGCCTTTCAGATTGTCTACTGATCACTCTAGCGAATCTCTCTCCTGCGCGCTACATGCCCAAAAGCTTTTCGTCGTAAGCATGCATGGAGTTATTTTCCATTTTCTTTTCTTCATCATAGTATTTAACAATAAAGTTTTAGTAGTATTTTGTCAGAAGTTATATCTAGTTACATTATTGACAAGTTTGTAATCGACGTCAATTCCGAAGTCTTTCATGAAACCAAGGAGCATGTGATTATGGTTTCTATTCTTCGTACACTGTATAGAATCGTATTTTCGAGTACATGCTTCAATTTATCTTTTAATTTTATTACCAGGGCACTAGTAGTATTGTCATAAGGCAATGGTTCGTCGTTTGTCTTCTTCTAGCCCGCTGGGGTAATCACAGAAAAAAAATCTGCTTGCTAAACAGAACACGGAAGAGTACCTTATAAACGATATTGAGGCGCGTTATGTCTCTATAATTATCACAATCGAGTTCGCCATATGCGGCCATCCAATATTCAGATTGCAGTTTCTTTTCCAACCATCATCGAGATTACGTGGGCGACCACTTCGTGCCGTTTTTTCAACTCCTGAATTTTACACTGCCCCTAACATGCTAGTCTATAATTCAAGGATTAAATATTTACAGATCGGACAGCTAGAAATGTCTCACGGCAACAGCAGAGTCATCCTTCATTACCATGCGTTTCGCCATATTTCCTATCTGTATATTCCAAATCCTTTCATAACTAGAATTTTTATAATTTTGCTACTTAGTAATCTCTAGCTAATTTAATGTGATTAAAGGGAAAAAACAGAAGCAGAATAAGTTGTTATCCAAACAAGTAACAAATATCTACAATTCCAAAAGTTCTTTTAATATAATATTACTGTTAGAAGAAAGTTGAAAGTTTCTCTTGTTATCACTTTCCATGTAATACCTCCTGGAATCGCCATATGTGCGTTTGCAATAAAAAGTTTAAAAAATTTAGTCAAAGCAAAAAATTAAATTGATCGCCAGCACTCTTGTATTTTTAAATCGGTAACCGAATCTTTGCTGCAGTTACCGCTTCCTCTCAGCAATCTTATCTTCTTATCGAGATTCCTGATTTCAACGAACGTGTTACGAATGTTGATTTTATCGAGGCGTTCAAAGATTACATGGCTTGTTTAAACAAAATGAGTTATGCAGTAAGTTTCATATGTTTCTCGTATGTCTTGAACATGATAATCATACTTATAAAAGTTTTTAAAAAATTCCAAAACATTAGGGCCCCCCTTGCGCACGCCAATGGTGACAAGTATAGAAGGTATAATTGAAGAACCATATTTAGATTGGATTATGGTATATCTTAATCGTAATCACAAAGAGATTAAAATTATCATAAATAGTCGTGGTTCGACAGTGTATATATAGATAAGTACATAGCGGCCAAGCTGGGAATACGAAGATCGCAGGATCGAAACTGGAAGTAATAACTGGTTGCAGGTAATTGTCATAATCGATGTTCATAAAGCAATAATTTTAACTACGAGAAACATCAGTTAAAATAGCTTTAGAGGAAATTTCACGCTGATTTTTTTATTTTCATAATATTTATTTCAATCTACTTTCTGGATGCAACCATTGATCTTTATACATTATTAGGGACATTAAGCTGAATAAACCTTGATGTGGGATTGTAAAGTTGATCATATACAAACTCAAAACAAAAACTTAGATAAATATAGATCAAAATTCGTCTGTATCGCCAAAACATTTTTTTTTTGCCATTTCTCAGAACGAACCTTACCCACGCCCCCATCACTATTTTAAGCCTTCGTATTATTGGAAATATATTTCGGAAACAGAACTTTCCACTAATATGTGCATTCATTTATTGCATGATTCTTATAGTAACCCTCGCAGGTCAATTCGCTAAGAAAATGTTGGATATATGAATTGGAAAATTGCTAATCGATGCAACACATTTCCACAGGAATTTGTAAAATAATACAATCCGTTGCAGAATTGATCGATTACATATATGAACTTCACTTTCGTAGCTGCATCAGGACTCGTTGGCAGGATCATAAGGATCTGTTCTGTACATTGGTTGTATCTAGAATTTATTTCAGAGTCCCATCCTCCAGGATTTTTTGTGCTTGGGTTAATAAAAATCGAAAAAAATCATTTTGATTGACTCCTGAGGTCACTCCACATATAAATGGCCTTGAGTAGCTGCATCAGGACACGTTGCCAGGATCATAAGGAACTATTCTGTATATTGGTTGTATCTAGAATTTACTTGAGAGTCCCATTCTCCAGGATTTTTTGTGCTTGGGTTAATAAAAATCGAAAAAAATCATTTTGATTGACTCCTGAGGTCACTCCACATATAAATGGCCTTGACTAGCTGCATCATGACACGTTGCCAGGATCATCAGGATCTGTTCTGTATATTGGTTTTATCTAGAATTTACTTCAGAGTCCCATCTTCCAGGATTTTTTGTGCTTGGATTAATAAAAATCGAAAAAAATCTTTTTGATTGACTCCTGAGGTCACTCCACATATAAATGGCCTTGATTAGCTGCATCAGGACTCGTTGGCAGGATCATAAGGATCTGTTCTGTATATTGGTTGTATCTAGAATTTATTTCAGAGTCCCATCCTCCAGGATTTTTTGTGCTTGGTTCAATAAAAATTGAAAAAAATCATTTTGATTGACTCCTGAGGTCACTCCACATATAAATGGCCTTGACTAGCTGCATCAGGACTTGTTGGCAGGATCATAAGGATCTGTTCTGTATATTGGTTGTATCTAGAATTTACTTCAGAGTCCCATCCTCCAAGATTTTTTATGCTTGGGTTAATAAAAATCGAAAAAAATCATTTTGATTGACTCCTGAGGTCACTCCACATATAAATGGCCTTGACTAGCTGCATCAGGACTCGTTTGCAGGATTATAAGGATCTGTTCTGTATATTGGTTGTATCTAGAATTTACTTCAGAGTCCCATCCTCCAGGATTTTTTGTGCTTGGGTTAATAAAAATCGAAAAAAAATCATTTTGATTGACTTCTGAGGTCACTTCACATATAAATGGCCTTGACTAGCTATATAAGGACTCGTTGGCAGGATCATAAGGATCTGTTCTGTATATTGGTTGTATCTAGAATTTACTTCAGAGTCCCATCCTCCAAGATTTTTTATGCTTGGGTTAATAAAAATCGAAAAAAATCATTTTGATTGACTCCTGAGGTCACTCCACATATAAATGGCCTTGACTAGCTGCATCAGGACACGTTGGCAGGATCATAAGGATCTGTTCTGTATATTTGTTGTATCTAGAATTTACTTCAGAGTCCCATCTTCCAGGATTTTTTGTGCTTGGATTAATAAAAATCGAAAAAAATCTTTTTGATTGACTCCTGAGGTCATTCCACATATAAATGGCCTTGACTAGCTATATAAGGTCTCGTTCGCAGGATTATAAGGATCTGTTCTGTATATTGGTTGTATCTATAATTTATTTCAGAGTCCCATCCTCCAGGATTTTTTGTGCTTGGGTTAATAAAAATCGAAAAAAATCATTTTGATTGACTCCTGAGGTCACTCCACATATAAATGGCCTTGAGTAGCTGCATCAGGACACGTTGCCAGGATCATAAGGAACTATTCTGTATATTGGTTGTATCTAGAATTTACTTGAGAGTCCCATTCTCCAGGATTTTTTGTGCTTGGGTTAATAAAAATCGAAAAAAATCATTTTGATTGACTCCTGAGGTCACTCCACATATAAATGGCCTTGACTAGCTGCATCAGGACACGTTGTCAGGATCATCAGGATCTGTTCTGTATATTGGTTTTATCTAGAATTTACTTCAGAGTCCCATCTTCCAGGATTTTTTGTGCTTGGATTAATAAAAATCGAAAAAAATCTTTTTGATTGACTCCTGAGGTCACTCCACATATAAATGGCCTTGATTAGCTGCATCAGGACTCGTTGGCAGGATCATAAGGATCTGTTCTGTATATTGGTTGTATCTAGAATTTATTTCAGAGTCCCATCCTCCAGGATTTTTTGTGCTTGGTTTAATAAAAATTGAAAAAAATCATTTTGATTGACTCCTGAGGTCACTCCACATATAAATGGCCTTGACTAGCTGCATCAGGACTTGTTGGCAGGATCATAAGGATCTGTTCTGTATATTGGTTGTATCTAGAATTTACTTCAGAGTCCCATCCTCCAAGATTTTTTATGCTTGGGTTAATAAAAATCGAAAAAAATCTTTTTGATTGACTCCTGAGGTCACTCCACATATAAATGGCCTTGACTAGCTGCATCAGGACTCGTTTGCAGGATTATAAGGATCTGTTCTGTATATTGGTTTTATCTAGAATTTACTTCAGAGTCCCATCCTCCAGGATTTTTTGTGCTTGGGTTAATAAAAATCGAAAAAAAATCATTTTGATTGACTCCTGAGGTCACTTCACATATAAATGGCCTTGACTAGCTATATAAGGACTCGTTGGCAGGATCATAAGGATCTGTTCTGTATATTGGTTGTATCTAGAATTTACTTCAGAGTCCCATCCTCCAAGATTTTTTATGCTTGGGTTAATAAAAATCGAAAAAAATCATTTTGATTGACTCCTGAGGTCACTCCACATATAAATGGCCTTGACTAGCTGCATCAGGACACGTTGGCAGGATCATAAGGATCTGTTCTGTATATTTGTTGTATCTAGAATTTACTTCAGAGTCCCATCTTCCAGGATTTTTTGTGCTTGGATTAATAAAAATCGAAAAAAATCTTTTTGATTGACTCCTGAGGTCATTCCACATATAAATGGCCTTGACTAGCTATATAAGGTCTCGTTCGCAGGATTATAAGGATCTGTTCTGTATATTGGTTGTACCTAGAATTTATTTCAGAGTCCCATCCTCCAGGATTTTTTGTGCTTGGGTTAATAAAAATCGAAAAAAATCATTTTGATTGACTCCTGAGGTCACTCCACATATAAATGGCCTTGACTAGCTGCATCAGGACACGTTGCCAGGATCATAAGAATCTGTTTGGTATATTGGTTGTATCTAGAATTTACTTCAGAGTCCCATCCTCCAGGATTTTTTGTGCTTGGGTTAATAAAAATCGAAAAAAATCATTTTGATTGACTCCTGAGGTCACTCCACATATAAATGGCCTTGATTAGCTGCATCAGGACTCGTTCGCAGGATTATAAGGATCTGTTCTGTATATTGGTTGTATCTAGAATTTACTTCAGAGTCCCATCCTCTAGGATTTTTTGTGCTTGGGTTAATAAAAATCGAAAAAAATCATTTTGATTGACTCCTGAGGTCACTCCACATATAAATGGCCTTGACTAGCTGCATCAGGCCACGTTGCCAGGATCATAAGGATCTGTTCTACACATCGCTTGTATCTAGAATTTACTTCGGAGCCCTATCCTCCAGGATTTTTTATGGTTGGGTCCAATCAAATCGAGGTAAAATCACACCAATTCTGTTTTAGCCATAATTCATAATACTGGAGTCACATTTCAAATTTAAATCGAAACGACTTCTCCATATCAGCATTTTTATACAAAAACCGGTTTGTTTCGAGCTCCGCAATGTCAGAAATAGATACAATTACGCCTATAGTTGGGTAGAAGTGATGTCCCTTGGTGGATGGGCCTTGGTGGATAACTAATCGTACTAAAAATTTAGAACAATTTTGCTTGGAGGATGAGACTTGGTGGATAACAAAACCGATCTACACTATGCTCTTCCCTTACATAAAGCATTTCAGCTATAACTGATTCAGTTAAGGTTGCACAGAGAATGCGTAAAATTCGCAAACGAAAAAAGCAGTTTTTTTCCACACCGTATGTCAGATCTTCATAAAAATTAATCAGCAGTACAGTAACAACATTCTACATACGCTGATTGATTTTTATGAAGATCTGACATACGGTGTGGAAAAAAACTGCTTTTTTCGTTTGCGAATTTTACGCATTCTCTGTGCAACCTTAAAGGCTGTTTTCCGCAGCACTGAGAATGGAGGAAAAAAGCAATTGCCCAACTACACAATAGTACGATCTCCTAAGAAGTTTAACACAAAATCATCGGTTTCTATAAACAAAATCTTTTTCCCGAGAACAAATTATGCCTTCCGATCTTTTTTGAATCACATCTTATGATTTTTATTTGTCTTAAAACACCTCTAACTCAAAAAGTATACCTCGTATTTTAAATCTTTTAGTGCCATTGGAAAGGTGAGAAATTTTTCTATTGAATAATGTTCTCATATCTTTCAGATAATTAGTTTTAATAACCTTTTAGTTGTAAAGTAGTTAAAAGTTAGTGTTTTTGGTGAGGTTTTTGTTAATTTTCTCAAAATAATGAATTATGATTATAGCAATATCTATTATCCAAAAGTTGGGTTTGAGGACGATTCATAATTTGTTCTTCAACATAATATTCCTATATCTTCTCGTTTCCTGGTAATTTGACTTCTTAACTTTTCCTGTAATTGACTTGAAAGTTCTTAAAAGACTCTAATTTAAAAAATACGCTTTATATCGCTATTATCAGGGCTTCATTGGAAAGCTGAGAAAATTTTCTTTCGATGTATGTACAGATATCTTTTAGTTAAGTGTACTACATGACTTTTTACTAGTGAAATAACTCAAAATTTGTTTTTTTTTTGTGATTTTTGTAATTATTCTAATTATTAATCAACTAAATTTATCGTCAATTTAATAGTTAACGCAGCATGGCCTTATCACAAATGCAGTGGGTTCGAAATCGTTGTTTTTGCATATGAAACGAGAAGATAAAAATGATTTTGCTTCGAAACCAAAAGAGATAATTGAATGAAGTCAAAGGAAGAATTGTAGAACTTGCTGAGGTGCATTAATTCCATGATAATAATGGTGAAGTTTATTATTTACTATTTTATGAAAATAACGAAAATGCTAATAATAACACTAACTTTAAACTAATTAACTTCTAAAAGAATACTAGATTCACTTAACTGAAAGGTATTAATACATTTTCTCTGCAAAATTTTCCTGGCTTTCGAATAAAAATAAGAAAAGGTACAATAAGTGCAATACTTTTTCAGTAAGAGCTAGTATTAGTGAATATGAGATAAAAATATCCAAGTTCAATAACCCAAACACATGAAACAAGACAAGATAAGTGTATCATGTCAAAGAACAAATTATACAACTTTTCAAGACTAACAATTTGAATTATTAAAATAGTGATGTTAACTATTAAGATTTTCGCAAAGTGAACCAAAAAGCGATCAAAATTGTTAATTTTTAAATAAATTACTGTGAAAAGATTACTTAACCTAATTAGCTGAAACATTTGAGGACATTTTTCAGTGGAAAATTTTCACCTATCCAATGGATCTAAAATATTTGAAATACAAAGTATATTTTTTGAGTTAGAGCTTTTTTAAGACAACTAAGTTTTTAACACAAAAAGTTCAATAACTTAGTAACAGTTGAGATTTCATGGTATGTGCAGAACGATTTTTTCTCCAAATATTACAGTCTATCATCCCTCGAGAGGTTCTTAACCATGAACCAAACACCCTATATATATATATATATATATATATATATATATATATATATATATATATATATATATATATATATATATATATATATATATATATATATATATATATATATATATATATATATATATATATATATATATATATATATATATATATATATATATATATATATATATATATATATATATATATATATATATATATATATATATATATATATATATATATATATATATATATATATATATATATAAATAGATATAGCTTGATAGAAAGATGTAAAAAAGTACAAAAACAATCGAACATGCAGCAAAACTTTTTTAAATTAATAGCATATAATTAATCTTTCTTAGTTGAAACATAAACATTAAAAATGCATTCTCAAAAAATTAAAAAAAAAATTCAAGGGGCCCTAAATATTTCTTTCTTTTATTTTGTATTAGTAAAAGTCAAAAGAGGGAAGATTACGTCATGGAGAAGATAAACCAAATTTTGTCCCTTTCAGATTTTTTTTGGATTTCCAACAAAAAAAATCACTAGAACATTGTTTGTAAGTTCTTTGCGTTTCTCCATCAGTAATTAGTTAACAAATACAATACAAACAAGTTGGAATATCCTTCTCATTATTTATCACAGAACACATGTACAGGAGTCAAGAAATAAATTTCATAAAAGTGTAACATGTAATAAGTTTGACACTTCATTTATTAAGTGAACAGATTCTATCGAAAATTTTTGAAAATAAATGTTTTGTCTCTTGTGATTTGGTAATCAACTAATAAACTTATAAAACAATATTATAAAAACGCTTTTAATCCACCTAACAGTGTGATGAGACATTTCTTATAACTCTTATCACTCTCTTCGGATATTATATCGTTTGAGAACATTTAGAACTTGATGTTTTTGATAACACATACTACATGGGATAGTGCTGAAATCAATGCTTTTTCTTGAAAAGGGCGATACTAGCAGTGATACCATTCAAAGAAAATCAACAGTGAATATTTCCAGACTTGGTTTTATTTCCTATTTAAGAACTATTGTGTTTTTTACATCCTAGATTGCATGATTCAGTGATCGAAACCCAATACTTCATAAAGTATTTGAAATTATTAAATATAAATTTGTTTTTGCTATTGAACTTGACAAAATGATAGTATCGCCCCTTTGGCGACTGTTTACTTTTTCGGTCCCACCTATCAGCATTGAAGTATCGCCCTTACGTTTTTTTACAATAACTACCGTTCTACACCACCGATTTCGTCCGTGTTTTTTCAATAGCGATCATTGTTACTATTTACAGCTGGTATCAGCTTGATAATCCTAAAAAAATACGAAAAAAAACAGTTTCGCATTTAAACTGCTAGCAAAAAAAGTATCGCCCTGTTTGTTAAAATACAGTTTCGCCCGTTGTATTTTTTGCTGTAGCAAATATCGTATAATCCAAATTTTTAGGTAAATTTGTTGCGTTTCAAAGACCCCATTCGCATGTATGAAAAAAGCCTTATGTTTACATTTGTAAGTATCGCCCTTTTCCCAAAAAAGCGTTGAAATGAAATTGCAGCTCCTGATATCACGCTATCTCTGAAGTGCATGCGTGCATAGTTTCAAATTTTACTTCGACATCGACTTTTTCTAAAGGTGACTTCCCAGTAATATCCTTGATTTGAATTATTATCGCTAATCCTAATGCCAAAGAACAAATAAAAACCTCACGAAAACGAACCGTTTGGGAAAATCATCATCATAACTGGAATTTTCATTTTCACGAAACTTTTCGATAACCTTCCGTCACTTGCGTTAATGCACAGGGTGCTCTGAAAATCTAGCGAAATCGTCTTAGGGTACCAGCGGGTCTAATTCAGAGCTATCTGCGCGGCAAGTTAACTCTGTAAATAATGCTAAAAAATTCTATTCCATAATTTTCAGTTCCGCAATTCAAGAATGCTCACCGCAAGCCATGAAAAATAGACTACGTTGTGAAGCGATGGTCACTATTTATAAAAAAAAACGGTTAAATAAAAAATTAACCTATTAAAAGAATTCAAATAGTTTATAATTTTCACAAACCTATTAGGAAAAATTGTTTAGTAAGCTTTCGTAATATTGTGTAGGAAAAAAGCTGAAAATTTCAGTATTTTCTCTATCTGCAACATATAAACCCTTAAGTATAACATTTAATTGGAATAGGTTCGCCAAATTTTGGAGGAAGTCGATAAAATAACCCCTTGAAAGCTACTTAAAAATTGTTGTAGTTCGATGCAATAAAAAAATCCCCAAAAATGAAATGTACCTATTAATGTGAAACACAGTGAATAATACATACAATAAAGACCCATTTTTATCAATCTCATGGTGTATTTTAGGCTGACAAAATTGGGACATCGACTAAATCGGGCATTTTTTTCTTTATAATAAACTGAAGCTGTTAAAATATTCTTCCTGTCCCTTGATGTAGACTATTTCTGATTATGATGAACTTTTTATTTTTGCATATTTCCATCTTCATGATAAGGAAAACATGCTCAAGAAAGGTTTTACTCGAATTCAGTCTTATTTGTCTGCCCATCAAACATATGTTCATATTTGGCTGATAAAATCGGGGTTTCAATGTATTATAATATATATTCAGCATTCGAAGAAGTTTCTTGTGAACGAGTGTAGATCGACTTTGTTTCTACTTACTTGAAGTCAGCGGCGTAGCCAGAAATTAGGTTTGGTGGGGGTTTGGTGAAAATCGATCTTACTGTCCAAACGGCATAATTCCGAAACCGTAATTTTTGAAGATTTAAAATTATACAGAATTAATTTTTCAGAAAATAGTCACAGAGTTCGTGTCTTTAGCGAATTTGTTGAGACTTTATTGTAGTCATGAATATTAATCTGAGAAAATTCACCATATATATAATTGATCATACAACAAAAATCAAATGCTCATCATAATCGATCAGAACCTGCTAGAGTCGAATGGAAATCGTCATTTTTCATAAATTTCTTTCTACATTCGGAAAGTGTTATCCCCGTTATTAATCATATTACGTTTTCATCTCAACTCGACGCATTCCCAAAATATAAACCTGTTTTAATCCACTTAGTGGTGCAATTGTGCTTGTCTCATTTGTCCAGACTGCGATTCCATGGCTGGTTATGTTCAATACAATGGTGGAAATGAATATTACATGTTCAGTACGATTTGCACATACATACAATGGATCGACAGCCACGATCTTCAGATACTATGTGATACTGAAACATCGCTTGAAACCAGCGGCGGATCATGAAGAAAGATCCGGGGGGTCCAGGTCCTGCCGAAAATTTTCAACTTGTTAAGAAATTTTAAACTAGTTTTAATTTTAAAGTAGCAACCCCTCACTGCATATTCCCTCCGGGCCGGTATGATTGACGATTTTTAGAGTGATTGTATAACCTTTCTATATGAGGAAGGCAAAAATGTACCAAAGTCCAAAAAAGTCAATTTTTGTCAAACATCTCAATGTTTCATGCATTTTATAGTCATTTGGCATCAAAAATACAAATTTGATTTTGAAAATTTTTCATTTCAGTTTATATGGGAATTTGCTGTGTGATTGCACTCTTCAACTCGTAACTCCGGAACCGGAAGTCCAATCAATAAAAAATTCAATAGCAATGGGAAGGTTGTACCTTTCATTTGAGACTAACTTTGTGCAAATCGGTCCAGCCATCTCTGTGAAACAGAGGTCACATTTTTTTCCACATACACACATACAAACACACACAGACATTTTCCGATCTCGACGAACTCAGTCGATTGGCATATGACACTCGACACTCCGGGTCGGGATTAGATTGACGAATTTTAGAGTGAATGAGAAAGGCAAAACATTTTTAGCAAATGTTGAAAGTTATGCATTTTTTTGGTGAGCAGTTCTATGTTTCATAGACATTAAATCAATTTTAACTTCGCTTCCTATTAAATAAAGACCCTTATTACAGAACATTTCTACAAAAACGAGCTCAATTTGAAAATAAATCTGAGGTTTATGATTGATTACAGAACTCTGGAATTTTCTATTGGAATGTTTTCAGGCAGGAATTTGATATTGATGCAATTAGACAACTGTGAAATCAAGACCACTGTATCGATTTTGTTGGCTATTTTCGGCAAATTTGAGACTAAGAGAAACGAAAGCAATGAAATTGAAAGACGGATAGGTATTCTAGAGCGAATCAGTTATAAACTTAGAACGGAAAACTAGAACTAGGCAGGCTCATATGGGCATGGTCGAAAGGAAATGTGAAGAATTTTTTACCTTCTGCAGAGTAGGAGTTGGGCGTTTCACCCAAGTCTACCGCATGGTCTATGGTAGAACATAACTCATCATCATGTTTTACCGCCGACGCCAGCTACAAATTTGCTGAAGACATCATTTCGATATAATCACTTCCAAGAAAATTTGTGAAAATATCTCACTCATAGGGCGATTAATGAGCAAAAGCACAATACCAAAAGAAAGGGCATATTGCCTCCATTAAATTCTCCAAAGATACTATTGACCTAAAATAAGCCGTTTTGGCGTTAATAATAGATTACATGTTTTTGGTCATATTTCTGGCAATGGGAAATGATAAAATCTTTCGTCCGCATTTAATGTTTAATATCTCTTTTGATATTAGTCCGATTTCCAGAATCTATAGCTTGTTCGAAAGGAATTCGTTAAAGCTGTCTAAAAACATATAAATTGTTAATCTATATTGTCAATTTCGGCAGATAGTTCAAAAAAACTGCAAAAAACGGCATTTTTACGCATTCAAACATTCATATCTTGGAAAATAAACATCAGAATCAAAAACAAATTAATAGCGTTCATACTGTTTTTTAGTTCTTCCATTTAAAATTGGTTTGGATAAGATCGGTTCAGTCATTGCTGAGAAACACGAATGAGAATTTGTCCGTTACATACACACACACACATTGTCCCAAATCGTCGAGCTGAGTCGATTGGTATATAAGACTCGGCCCTGCGGGCCTCGGAAAAAATCTTGAAAGTTTGAGCGAATTCTATACATTTCTTTTATAAGAAATGTAAAACATTTGGAAGCTTTCCTCGTGGTTTGGTACAGATGCCTGGAATGCAACATTATAATTCAATTAATGACAATAATAATGGATTCAAGTATGTAGGTATTTGTTAATAAATTCATTTGGTAAAATTACAAATTACGTTTAACACACAAATTATCGCATATTATTGAGTGAATATGACTAGCCGATTTAGGAATGTTGCGCAAGAACGTTAGAAACCGCAACAAGTTGAAAACAAAGGCCAGCGGACTAGTTCGCCGTCTAACTGAACTCAGACGTCAGCAGTGAGATTCCATCCGAAAATTGTTCTTTTTAGGAAGAATTTGGTTTAGATAGGTAGATTATTAAGAGAGAGGTAATGGTTTGAGCGTAAAAAAACACTATTTGCGATTTTTTTTAGAAATAGAAATTCCTGTCAGGCCATGGCTGTTTCCGACCGTACCTCCACAGATTTGGGCACGCGGAGGTCCCAGCCTGCCCGGACTGCCCAGGTGTAGACGAAACTGCCGAACACATACTGTTCGTATGTTCTCGGTTCGACGTCGAAAGAAGAGCAATGCTTGACGTCTGTGGACACAACCCCTGATACCCTTATTCAGCGGATGTGTCAATCGGTGGAGAAGTGGAACGCAGTCTCGGCTGCTACCACCCAGATTGCCTGTAGGCTACAGGCAATCTGGCGAACCGAGCAACAGACGACGGGCACGGCTAACTACTGATTGGTTAGTTGGAGCGAAAAAGGCCAAGTGCAAAAAAAGGGAGTGAATGGTCTGTTCATGCTGAGGCAGGTTTGGCGCAGCGACTGGCAATCGCGTAAGGGGTAAACCCAGCCACCCTGAAGCAAGACAGAAGAGTGAGTGTATAGGCGTATAAGACGGGAGGGTCGTAGCGTAGTATGTTGGGACTTAGCTATCGATGCCTCATGGCGTGGCAGAGGAGTGAAAGGGTCACCAGACGAGGGTACAAAAACCGACACCACACGGCGTGCAACCGTTAAGGCCAAACGCTGTTTGGTCGAGGTAAGCGAGGGCAAGAGTGACCTCGCTGGGCAGAGCGATGGTACCAGCAACCCGGCGCAACCGGGCAGGGGGGCGCAAACCCCTGGACGCTGGTCACCAAGAAGAAGCCGGACACCGGAGGTAACGCGGCCCGCGAAGAAGGTCAAGGACAGAGGCGAGGCCTTGTGGTTAAAAGCCGACAATGACAAATACGCCGACGTCCTAAAGTCGATGAAGGCGGCCGAAAGCCTCTCGGCCCTTGGGCAAGATGTGCGTAGCGTGAGACGCACCAACACAGGAGAAATGCTTCTGGTGCTGAAGCGAGGCGCACAATCTAGTGCGGTGTACCAGGCCTTGGCCCAAGAGGTGCTTGGTGAAGGCGCCGAGGTCAGGTCGCTAGGGGCGGAAATGACTCTCCAGTGCAAGCATCTGGACGAGTTCACGACCGCAGAAGATGTCGTCGCAGTCGTCAAGGCCTCTGTGCGCTTTAGAGGGGGACCATCTGGCACTCAAGTAGCCTACCTCAGGCTACTGAAGGCGGATGCCAAAAAGGTAACCGAGAAAGGTAAGCTGAAAATCGGCTGGTCGGTATGCCCAATTAGCATACCCCAGCCGCCTCCAGTGGATAGGTGCTATCGGTGCCTTCAGTCTGGCCCCAAATCCTACTAGTGCAAGGGCATAGACAGGAGCAAACTATGTCGTCGCTGCGGCGAGGAGGGGCATAAGGAGCGGGGTTGCACTAAGGCGCACAAGTGCTTTATCTGCACCGCTAAGAAGCAAGCCTATAAACATGGGCGGACCTTCGTATCCCTTCGGTGAGGCAAATAAAAAGGAGCCGTGAACGTCACACAGCTAAATCTTAACCATTGTGCAGCAGCCCAACAGCTGATGTGGCAGTCGGTCTCGGAGTCGAGGACAGATGTCGCCCTCCTATCAGACCCGTACAACATCCCTGCCGGCAACGGCAATTGGGTGTCGGACGGGTCTGGAATGGTGGCAATCTGTACAACGGGACGGTTCCTGGTTCAAGAGGTAATACACTCCTCCGCCGAGGGTGTTGCGATTGCCAAGATCAATGGTGTGTTCTATTGCAGCTGCTACGCTCTACCAAGGTGGCCCATAGAACAGTTCAACCAGATGATCGACAGGCTCTCGTCAGACCTGGTGGGCCGGAAACCGGTAGTCATAGCGGGAGACTTTAACGCTTGGGCAGTGGAGTGGGTTAGCCGCTGTACAAATAGCAGGGGTCAAGCGCTAACTCCGCTAGCGAATGACGGATCTCAATAGTAGCATGTCTGTAATAATATACGTACATGGAACTATTGAGAACCAGAGCTACAGGTCCAAAGCCCTGGTAAAGGAGGGTGGTTGTGATGATCCGGGCCGAGATCACCACGTAAAGCAAGGTACGGCATAACCCCAATTCCAAGGCGTGAAGCGACCCGTGCCGAGGGATGAGTGATCGAGGGGGTGAAAAAGATGCTCGATCGTTAACGGAGCCTGTGGGGTACCTGGGCAACCCCCACAGTAAGCGTCCCTTACCACGCTAATGCGGAGCTCTGGCGTGGCGGACATTTATTTCTCGCGCGACTCGTGGGATTTGATATGGAGAGCAAAAATAAATATACTAAACAAACGGAGGTGCCAAACCCCTTCGCTAGAGGTGGTTTAACGAGGTCTCCCCCCGTGGGGAGAGTAGTGGAGCGATGAGTGCTGCATCCGAAAGCACCAGTGACCTCCCAGCAGCGGTAGGCAATAGCCCTACCAATGCATCGGAGGGGCCAAAATCTGCGATGCGCAAAGTAGCGAAGCAACTCGATTCTATAATCGACTTCGCTAGCGCAAAGCAGAATATAGCCAAGGAGTTGAAGTTGAGCCTCCTGGAGCTCCGGAAAGCTGTTCGTGTCGCAAGACAGGAACAGCAGGCCTATGTTAAGAGGGTGGAATGTCGGGAGAGGCCCGACAGAGAAACCCAGACAGTGGCCTCCAAGAGGGAGGAAAGAGAGAAGGTCGATAGAGGTTCACAGACAGTGGCCTTTACCTTCTACGGAGCAGCCACGTCGATCGGAGCGGCGACCGAGTTCCCCTCGAAGGGAAAAGGAAAGGGCAATCGCAAGACGGCATCGAATGCGAAGCGCCCTAGGAAGTCGCCA
Organism: Topomyia yanbarensis; assembly: GCF_030247195.1. Taxonomy (NCBI): domain Eukaryota; kingdom Metazoa; phylum Arthropoda; class Insecta; order Diptera; family Culicidae; genus Topomyia; species Topomyia yanbarensis. The sequence goes on from NC_080671.1 coordinate 280,149,817, forward strand.
GGCGAGGGTGCCAAAACCGACACCACTCGGCGTGCAACCGTCAAGGTCAAACGCCGCCTGGGTGAGGTAAGCGAGGGCGAGAGTGACCTCGCTGTGGAGAGCGATGGTACCAGCAACCCGGCACGACCGGGGCAGGGGGGCTCAAACCCCTGGACGCTGGTCACCAAGAAAAAGCCGGCACCGAAACCGGAGGTACCGCGGCCTGCGAGGAAGGCCAAGGACAGAGGCGAAGCCTTGTGGTTAAAAACCGACAAGGACAAATACGCCGATGTCCTTAAATCGATGAAGGCGGCCGAAAGCCTCTCGGCCCTTGGGCAGGATGTGTGTAGCGTAAGACGCACCAACACGGGAGAGATGCTCCTGGTGCTGAAGCGAGGCGCACAATCAAGTGCAGTATACAAGGCCTTGGCCCAAGAGGTCCTTGGTGAGGGCGCCCAAATCAGGTCGCTAGGTGCGGAAACAACTCTCCAGTGCAAGCACTTGGACGAGTTCACGACCGCAGAAGACGTCGTCGCAGCCGTCAAGGAGCACTGCGACGTCACAATAGAGCGGGCCTCTGTGCGATTGAGAGATGGACCCTCTGGCACCCAAGTAGCCTACCTCAGGCTACTGAAGGCGGATGCCAAAAAGGTAACCGAGAAAGGTAAGCTGAAGATCGGCTGGTCGGTATGCCCTATTAGTATACCCCAGCCGCCTTCAGTGGATAGGTGCTATCGGTGCCTTGAATCCGGCCACAAAGCATACGAATGCAAAGGCATAGATAGGAGTAAACTATGTCGTCGCTGCGGCGAGGAGGGACATAAAGAGCGGGGGTGCACTAAGGCATATAAGTGCCTTATCTGCACCGCTAAGAAGCAAGCCCATAAACATGCTATGGGCGGACCTTCGTGTCCCTTCGGTGAGTTAAATAAGAAGAAGCCGTGAACGTCACACAGCTAAATCTTAACCATTGTGCAGCAGCCCAACAGCTGCTGTGGCAGTCGGTCTCGGAGTCGAGGACAGATGTCGCCCTCTTATCAGACCCGTACAGCATCCCTGCCGGCAACGGCAATTGGGTGTCGGACGGGTCTGGAATGGTGGCAATCTGTACAACGGGACGGTTCCCGGTTCAAGAGGTAATACACCCCTCCGCCGAGGGTGTGGCGATTGCCAAGATCAATGGTGTGTTCTATTGCAGCTGCTACGCCCCACCAATAGCCAATAGAACAGTTCTACCAGATGATCGACAGGCTCTCGTCGGACCTCGTGGGCCGGAAACTGGTAGTAATAGCGGGAGACTTTAATGCTTGGGCAGTGGAGTGGGGCAGCCGTTGTGCAAATAGCAGGGGTCAAGTGCTAATGGAGGCGCTTGCGAAACTCGATACTGTGCTAGCTAATAATGGCTCTGCTAGTACATTCCGTAGAAACGGAGTGGAGGCGTGGATTGATGTGACCTTTGCCAGCCCGAGTCTGGCTCCAGGCATGGAATGGAGGGTAGACGAAGGCTACACCCATAGCGATCATTTAGCAATCCGCTTTAAGATCAATTATGGTGTGCAGCATCCGAGGGCGGGAGATCCCTGTCAGGTACGCGGGTGGAAGTCCAATCACTTCGACAGCGAAGCTTTCACCGCGGCCCTGGGACTGGAGGCCAACACCGACCGTCCAAGCGGGGATGCGCTGGTAGCTGTTCTATCACGCGCGTGCGACGCCATTATGCCGAGATTGCAGCTCTACGGTCAGCCTGTCTCAGAGCTAGACGTAGGATGCAAAGAGCTCGCACCGAGGATGCAAGAGAGAACCGCCGAGAAGTGTTTCGAGCTGCGAAATTGGCCCTTAACAAGGTTATTAAGAGCAGCAAGAGAGCGTGTTTCGACAACCTGTGTGAGAGTGCCAACGCGAATCCGTGGTGTGACGCCTACAGGATTGTGATGGCCAAGACCAAAGGGGGCTCCTCACCCCCAGAACGGTCTCCGGACCGGTTGGCAACGATTATCGAAGTACTCTTCCCGTCTCGAGCCACAAGCCCCTCGCCACCTGCACTACGAAACAGGGCGGGCACGGTCGAAATGGTGGCTCCAGTGACGAATGAAGAACTACTCGCAGTGGCTAAATCCCTAGCAATGAACAAAGCTCCAGGGCCGGATGGAGTTCCAAACAACGCTCTCAAGGCAGCGATCATAGCGAACCCGAACATGTTCAGGCTAGCTATGCAGAGATGCCTTGACGAGTGCCGTTTCCCCGATAGATGGAAAAGGCAGAAACTGGTGCTGTTTCCGAAGCCCGGGAAGCCGCCAGGCGACCCATCGGCGTACAGACCAATCTGTCCTTTTTTTTTTTTTACAATGGAGAAGACCTTTATGTCCTAGCCCAGTACACGTGCTAACGGTAGGGTCCAATCTACCACACGGGGTGCACTGGGGGCGTGTCGGACTCGAATGGTGACCAGCCATTAATACCGACTAAACTCCATTGGGCTCCGCCATCATTCCTCCCAGGAACTACCTCTCGGTATTACTTCTGGGGGGATGGCTGTACTAACTGTACTCATTCACTCTCACTCACGCGATCATACATCCTGTATGAGGCTTACTTGGGTGCTCTCTCAATCACACTTTGATTCACTCTCAAACACTCCCACATGAGGCTGACTTTTGTGCTCACCTTTTACGTTCCATGCGAGGCTGACTTGTGTGCTCACCTTACTCATTCCTTGCTAGGCTTACTTTTGTGCTCGCCCTACCCATCCATGTGAGGCTGACTTGGGTGCTCACCCTATCACCTGATTCACTCTCAAACATGCCACTCTATTGTACCTTTGTCACTCCCTCTGGCATCCCATGTGGGACATTTTTCTTAGGCCCCACTTCTGACATACCATGCGAGGCTGACTTTTGTGCTCACCTTTTTCGTTCCTTGCTAGGCTGACTTTTGTGCTAGCCTCTACCAACCTATGAGGCTGACTTTTATGCTCACCCTTAACATGCAATGTGAGACTGACTTGGATGCTCACCCTTTCACTCCTCTGCCACGCCATGAGGCATCGATAGCTTAGTTCCAACATACTACGCTACGACCCTCCCGTCTTGGCATGAGGCAGTCCACTTATACGCCTATACACTCGCTCTTCTGTCTTGCTTCGGGGTGGCTGGGTTTACCCCTTACGCGGTTGCCATTCGCTGCGCCAACCTACCTCGGCATGAACAGACCATTCACTCTCTTATTTGCGCTTGGCCTCTTTTCGCTCCAGCTAACCAATCACTAGTTAGCCGTGCCCGCCGTCTGTTGCTCGGTTCGCCAGATTACCTGTAGCCTACTGGCAATCTGGATGGTAGCAGCCGAGACTGCGTTCCACTTCTCCACCGTTTGACACATCCGCTGGATAAGGGTATCCGGGGTTGTGTCCCAGCCACAGACGTCAAGCATTGCTCTTCTTTCGACGTCGAACCGATGACATACGAACAGTATGTGTTCGGCAGTTTCATCTACACCTGGGCAGTCCGGGCAGACTGGGACCTCCGCGTGTCCGAACCTGTGGAGGTACTGACGGAAACAGCCATGGCCTGACAGGAATTGTGTCAGGTGGAAGTGAACTTCCCCATGGGGTCTTCCCACCCAGCTCGATATGCTAGGTATCAGCCGGTGGGTCCACCTACCTTTCGAGGAGTTGTCCCACTCACGCTGCCATCTGACGACCGAGGTCACCCTGGTGCGCTCGCGGGCTCCCCTATTTCCACGTAGCTCAAAGCACTCCTCATCTTCCCGAATGACCAGCCCGACTGGCATCATGCTCGCTATCACGCAGGATGCATCGTGTGATACCGTGCGGTAGGCAGATATCACTCTGAGGCACATCACGCGGTAGGTGCTCTCCAGTTTCTGTAGGTAACTGGTTACCCTCAGTGCTCTTGACCATGACGGGCCGCCGTACCTGAGGATAGATACGGCAACGCCTGCCAGTAACCTACGTCTACTGGCGCACACCTTTGAGCTGTTGGACATCATTCTCGATAGTGCCGCAACAGCAGTCGACGCTCTCTTGCATGTATAGTCGACATGGCTGCCGAAGGTCAGCTTGTCGTCTATAATGACTCCGAAAGACTTCAGACTTCGCTGTGAAGTGATCGCGACTTCTCCCACATGGATAACTGCATGTTGTGCCGACTTGCGGTTGTTGACGATAACTACCTCCGTCTTATGATGAGCGAGCTCCAGGCCTCTCGCGCTCATCCATTCCTCCACCGTGCTAATCGCGTGTTCTGCGGTTAGTTCTACCTCAGGAATTGACTCCCCGTAGACCTCCAAGGTTACGTCGTCGGCAAAGCCGACGATCTTGACCCCAGGAGGGAACTTCAGTCTCAGAACCCCGTCATACATGAGGTTCCATAGCACCGGGCCTAGGATCGAGCCCTGCGGGACTCCGGCGGTAATCGGAACCCTTTTCTGACCGGCATCGGTCTCGTATATCAGTACGCGGTTTTGGAAGTAACTTTCCAGGATCCGGTACAGACCCACCGGTAGGCTAAGCCGGTGTAACGAGAGCGCGATGGCATCCCAGCTTGCGCTGTTGAATGCGTTCTTCACGTCAAGTGTCACTAACGCACAGTATCGAATACCTCGCCTTTTTCGTTGGATCGCTATCTCGGCAGTATTTATCACTGAGTTGAGAGCGTCCACTGTGGACTTACCCTTCCGAAAGCCAAACTGGTTGCTTGACAGACCGTCCGTACCTTCCGCGTACGGGGTGAGCCTGTTGAGGATGATCCTCTCAAGCAGTTTGCCAGTCGTGTCTATCAGACAGATTGGTCTGTACGCCGATGGGCCAATCTGTCTGATAGACACGACTGGCAAACTGCTTGAGAGGATCATCCTCAACAGGCTCACCCCGTACGCGGAAGGTACGGACGGTCTGTCAAGCAACCAGTTTGGCTTTCGGAAGGGTAAGTCCACAGTGGACGCTCTCAACTCAGTGATAAATACTGCCGAGATAGCGATCCAACGAAAAAGGCGAGGTATTCGATACTGTGCGTTAGTGACACTTGACGTGAAGAACGCATTCAACAGCGCAAGCTGGGTTGCCATTGCGCTCTCGTTACACCGGCTTAGCCTACCAGTGGGTCTGTACCGGATCCTGGAAAGTTACTTCCAAAACCGCGTACTGATATATGAGACCGATGCCGGTCAGAAAAGGGTTCCGATTACCGCCGGAGTTCCGCAGGGCTCGATCCTAGGCCCGGTGCTATGGAACCTCATGTATGACGGGGTTCTGAGACTGAAGTTCCCTCCTGGGGTCAAGATCGTCGGCTTTGCCGACGACGTAACCTTGGAGGTCTACGGGGAGTCAATTCCTGAGGTAGAACTAACCGCAGAACACGCGATTAGCACGGTGGAGGAATGGATGAGCGCGAGAGGCCTGGAGCTCGCTCATCATAAGACGGAGGTAGTTATCGTCAACAACCGCAAGTCGGCACAACATGCAGTTATCCATGTGGGAGAAGTCGCGATCACTTTACAGCGAAGTCTGAAGTCTCTCGGAGTCATTATAGACGACAAGCTTACCTTCGGCAGCCACGTCGACTATACGTGCAAGAGAGCGTCGACTGCTGTTGCGGCACTATCGAGAATGATGTCCAACAGCTCAAAGGTGTGCGCCAGTAGACGTAGGTTACTGGCAGGCGTTGCCGTATCTATCCTCAGGTACGGCGGCCCGTCATGGTCAAGAGCACTGAGGGTAACCAGTTACCTACAGAAACTGGAGAGCACCTACCGCGTGATGTGCCTCAGAGTGATATCTGCCTACCGCACGGATCACACGATGCATCCTGCGTGATAGCGAGCATGATGCCAGTCGGGCTGGTCATTCGGGAAGATGAGGAGTGCTTTGAGCTACGTGGAAATAGGGGAGCCCGCGAGCGCACCAGGGTGACCTCGGTCGCCAGATGGCAGCGTGAGTGGGACAACTCCTCGAAAGGTAGGTGGACTCACCGGCTGATACCTAGCATATCGAGCTGGGTGGGAAGACCCCATGGGGAAGTTCACTTCCACCTGACACAATTCCTGTCAGGCCATGGCTGTTTCCGTCAGTACCTCCACAGGTTCGGGCACGCGGAGGTCCCAGTCTGCCCGGACTGCCCAGGTGTAGATGAAACTGCCGAACACATACTGTTCGTATGTCATCGGTTCGACGTCGAAAGAAGAGCAATGCTTGACGTCTGTGGCTGGGACACAACCCTTGATACCCTTATTCAGCGGATGTGTCAATCGGTGGAGAAGTGGAACGCAGTCTCGGCTGCTACCATCCAGATTGCCAGTAGGCTACAGGTAATCTGGCGAATCGAGCAACAGACGACGAGCACGGCTAACTAGTGATTGGTTAGCTGGAGCGAAAAAGGCCAAGCGCAAAATAAGAGAGTGAATGGTCTGTTCATGCCGAGGTAGGTTGGCGCAGCGAATGGCAACCGCGTAAGGGGTAAACCCAGCCACCCCGAAGCAAGACAGAAGAGTGAATGTATAGGCGCATAAGTGGACTGCCTCATGCCAAGACGGGAGGGTCGTAGCGTAGTATGTTGGAACTAAGCTATCGATGCCTCATGGCGTGGCAGAGGAGTGAAAGGGTGAGCATCCAAGTCAGTCTCACACTGCATGTTAAGGGTGAGCATAAAAGTCAGCCTCACAGGTTGGTAGAGGCTAGCACAAAAGTCAGCCTAGCAAGGAATGAAAAAGGTGAGCACAAAAGTCAGCCTCGCATGGTATGTCAGAAGTGGGGCCTAAGAAAAATGTCCCACATGGGATGCCAGAGGGAGTGACAAAGGTACAATAGAGTGGCACGATTGAGAGTGAATCAGGTGATAGGGTGAGCACCCAAGTCAGCCTCACCTGGTATGGGTAGGGCGAGCACAAAAGTAAGCCTAGCAAGGAATGAGTAAGGTGAGCACACAAGTCAGTCTCGCATGGAACGTAAAAGGTGAGCACAAAAGTCAGCCTCATGTGGGAGTGTTTGAGAGTGAATCAAAGTGCGATTGAGAGAGCACCCAAGTAAGCCGCATACAGGATGTATGAACGCGTGAGTGAGAGTGAATGAGTACATTTAGTACAGCCATCCCCCCAGAAGTAATACCGAGAGGTAGTTCCTGGGAGGAATGATGGCGGAGCCCAATGGAGTTTAGTCGGTATTAATGGCTGGTCACCATTCGAGTCCGACACGCCCCCAGTGCACCCCGTGTGGTAGATTGGACCCTACCGTTAGCACGTGTACTGGGCTAGGACATAAAGGTCTTCTCCATTGTAAAAAAAAAAAAAAAAAAAAAACACCCTCGGCGGAGGGGTGTATTACCTCTTGAACCGGGAACCGTCCCGTTGTACAGATTGCCACCATTCCAGACCCGTCCGACACCCAATTACCGTTGCCGGCAGGGATGCTGTACGGGTCTGATAAGAGGGCGATATCTGTCCTCGACTCCGAGACCGACTGCCACAGCAGCTGTTGGGCTGCTGCACAATGGTTAAGATTTAGCTGTGTGACTCTCACGGCTTCTTCTTATTTAACTCGCCGAAGGGACACGAAGGTCCGCCCATAGCATGTTTATGGGCTTGCTTCTTAGCAGTGCAGATAAGGCACTTATATGCCTTAGTGCACCCCCGCTCTTTATGTCCCTCCTGCCGCAGCGACGACATAGTTTACTCCTATCTATGCCTTTGCATTCGTATGCTTTGTGGCCGGATTCAAGGCACCGATAGCACCTATCCACTGAAGGCGGCTGGGGTATACTAATAGGGCATACCGACCAGCCGATCTTCAGCTTCCCTTTCTCGGTTACCTTTTTGGCATCCGCCTTCAGTAGCCTGAGGTAGGCTACTTGGGTGCCAGAGGGTCCGTCTCTCAATCGCACAGAGGCCCACTCGATTGTGACGTCGCAGTGCTCCTTGACGGCTGCGACGACGTCTTCTGCGGTCGTGAACTCGTCCAAGTGCTTGCACTGGAGAGTTGTTTCCGCACCTAGCGACCTGATTTGGGCGCCCTCACCAAGGACCTCTTGGGCCAAGGCCTTGTATACTGCACTTGATTGTGCGCCTCGCTTCAGCACCAGGAGCATCTCTCCCGTGTTGGTGCGTCTTACGCTACGCACATCCTGCCCAAGGGCCGAGAGGCTTTCGGCCGCCTTCGTCGATTTAAGGATATCGGCGTATTTGTCCTTGTCGGTTTTTAACCACAAGGCTTCGCCTCTGTCCTTGGCCTTCCTCGCAGGCCGCGGTACCTCCGGTTTCGGTGCCGGCTTTTTCTTGGTGACCAGCGTCCAGGGGTTTGAGCCCCCCTGCCCCGGTCGTGCCGGGTTGCTGGTACCATCGCTCTCCACAGCGAGGTCACTCTCGCCCTCGCTTACCTCACCCAGGCGGCGTTTGACCTTGACGGTTGCACGCCGAGTGGTGTCGGTTTTGGCACCCTCGCCTGGCGACTTCCTAGGGCGCTTCGCATTCGATGCCGTCTTGCGATTGCCCTTTCCTTTTCCCTTCGAGGGGAACTCGGTCGCCGCTCCGATCGACGTGGCTGCTCCGTAGAAGGTAAAGGCCACTGTCTGTGAACCTCTATCGACCTTCTCTCTTTCCTCCCTATTGGAGGCCACTGTCTGGGTTTCTCTGTCGGGCCTCTCCCGACATTCCACCCTCCGGACTGCCCAGGTGTAGACGAAACTGCCGAACACATACTGTTCGTATGTCCTCGGTTCGACGTCGAAAGAAGAGCAATCTTTGACGTCTGTGGCTGGGACACAACCCCTGATACCCTTATTCAGCGGATGTGTCAATCGGTGGAGAAGTGGAACGCAGTCTCGGCTGCTAGCACCCAGATTGCCTGTAGGCTACAGGTAATCTGGCGAACCGAGCAACAGACGACGGGCACGGCTAACTAGTGATTGGTTAGTTGGAGCGAAAAAGGCTAAGTGCAAAAAAAGGGAGTGAATGGTCTGTTCATGCTGAGGCAGGTTTGGCGTAGCGACTGGCAACCGCGTAAGGGGTAAACCCAGCTACCCCGAATCAAGGCAGAAGAGCGAGTGTATAGGCGTATAAGTGGACAGCCTCATGCCAAGACGGGAGGGTCGTAGCGTAGTATGTTGGGACTTAGCTATCGATGCCTCGTGGCGTGGCAGAGGAGGCAAAGTGTGAGCATCCAAGTCAGTCTCACACGGTATGTTAAGGGTGAGCACAAAAGTCAGCCTCACATGGTATGGTAGAACCTAGCATAAAAGTTAGCCTAGCAAGGAATGAAAAAGATGAGCACACAAGTCAGCCTCGCATGGTATGTCAGAAATGGGGCCTAAGAAAAATGTCCCACATGGGATGCCAGGGGTAGTGACAGAGGTATAATAGAGTGGCACGATCGAGAGTGAATCAGGTGATAGGGTGGGCACCCAAGTCAGCCTCACATGGTATGGGTGAGACGAGCACAAAAGTAAGCCTAGCAAGGAATGAGTAAGGTGAGCACACAAGTCAGCCTCGCAAGGAACGTAAAAGGTGAGCACAAAAGTCAGCCTCATGTGGAGTGTTTGAGAGTGAATCAAGGTGCGATAGAGAGAGCACCCAAGCAAGCCTCATACAGGACGTATGAACGCGTGAGTGAGAGTGAATGAGTACATCAAGTATAGCGATCCCCCTGACGTAATACCGAGCGGTAGTTTCTGGGGGGAACGATGGCAGAGCCCAATGGAGTTTAGTCGGTATTAATGGCAGCGTCACCATTCGAGCCCGACACGCCCCCAGTACACCGCGTGTGGTTGTTTGGACACCTACCAATAGCACGTGTACTGGGTTAGGACGTAAACGTCTTCTCCATTGAAAAAAAAATACAGATACACACAGACATTTGCCGAACTCGACGAGCTGAATCGAATGGCATATGTCACTCGGCCCTCCGGGCTTCCGTTAAAAAGTCGGTTTTCAGAGCAATTGCAATACCTTTCTATTGAGAAAGGCAAAAAGGTACGAAATCGACAAAATCTCAAAAAGTCGATTTTCATAAAAAAAAATTCGAGATAACATAAAATCTCAACGTTTCATACATTTTAAAGATGTTTGGCATCAAAAATACGAATTTGATTTCTGAAATTTCATGGGGTTCCCCTTTGAAATAAATTTTGAGTTCCGGCTTATATGGGAATTTCATATGTGACCGGACGGTTCAGTCTATATTTCCGGAACCATATAAGCAATCCGTGCGAAATTTTATAGATGTGGGGATAATATTGCTATCACTTGGGACTAAGTTTGTGAAAATCGGCCTAACCATTTCCGAGAAACTGATACGAGTTTTCTAGTTTTGAAAGATGGCCGCTTTTCCCGGGCACTTCCGGAACCGTCTATGGTGGTCAATGTAGTCAACGAAAGTTTGTTTGGCCGTCGGTGACCTAGAACTGCAAATTTAAGTTGTTTGAGAGACAGTTTAGCGAAATTTTTACCTTTTTTGCTTTCATCGGAGTATCGGTTTGAATCACAATTCCCTATGTGATCGCACGCCACAACCCGTAACTCCGGAATCGGTAGTCAGTTCGGGATAAAACTTGATAGCAATTTGCGGGGACGCAACATCTTTCATTTGAGACTAAGTTTGGTTGATTCGGTCTAGCCATCTCCGAGAAACCGATGTGACTGTTATTCTGAATTTGGATACTTCCGCCGGGGCTTCCTGAACCGATGATGGTAGCCAATGTGACCAAAAAGACTTTGAATGGCTGTTAGTGACCTAGTACTACAAATCGCAGCAGTTGTGGTCACATTTTGGAAAATTTTTTACCATTATACATTCATTGCAGAATTTATTAAAATCGACATTTTCTACGTGATCGTACTCATCACCCTGTAATTCCGGAACAGGAAGTTGGATCCATTAGAAATTCAATAGCAGCCTTTGGGAACGTTGCACCTTTCATTTGGGACTAAGTTTGTGAAAATCGGTTCAGCCATCTCTGAGAGAAGTGAGTGAGATTGTGTTCGCGTACATACACACAGACGCACATACACACACATGCATACACACACATACATACACACACAAACATTTGCCGAACTCGACGAACTGAATCGAATAGTATATGTCACTCGGCCCTCCGGGCCTCCGTTGAGAAGTCGGTTTTCGGAGCAATTGCAATACCTTTCTATTGAGAAAGGCAAAACATATTGACCTTATTAAAACTTGTAATAGGAGAATTAATTTTCTAAGAAGTATCACTGGCACGTGGTTGGGTGCTTCTCCTTCTGATTTAATAACACTTTATTTATTTTTTTGGTTCAGTGTATTCTTACCGATTAGTTGTTTACATAAATCGCTCCAACTATTTTTACTTTTTGACGAGATTTGTGAAGTTTTTATCGTTGTTTGTCGTGTTAATCGACTGAGAATTTTGTTTTTAACATTGTTGTTGTGCAGTGTGAAAGTGTCTCCTGTTTGCTTTTGTGTTTCGAAAAAACCAGCGAAGAACGCAATTGAGTGAACTTCTGTGACTTAACCACCAAAACTTTCCACCGAACGCAGCGCCATCTATATTTCACCAGCGAAGAACGCAATTGAGTGAACTTCTGTGATTTAACCACCAAAACTTTCCACAGAACGCAGCGCCATCTATATTTCATTGTTCGCATTCTCAGATCGGCACGCATTAAGGCAAGTGAATGCGATCACTGCGCGAATACCGTCAAATCGGAGGGCGATTTTATCGAATGTATGGGTTTTTGCAAAAATGTGGTACATATGCAATGTGGAAAACAACTTAACAAGCCGTTTTTGAAAAAACTTGCGGAAAACCCAAATTTATTTTGGATGTGCAATAAATGTGTGAAGCTGATGAAGTTTGCTCGCTTTCGCGACACCGTTTCTTCATTTGGATGTGTTATCGCCGCTATCGCTGGGAAAACGGATGCCGTCTGTGCGGAATTAAAGGCCGAGTTATCCAAAAATAACCATCAAATTTCGCGCCTCGCTAGAAAGGTTTCAACAGCTACTTTCGTTCGGCCAAACTTTGTTCGAGATATTGATCTTGTTTCGCCTCGACAATTGGGTTGAAGCAAATGGCTTACTGTCAGATACACAATTAAGCTTCCGCAAAGGCAAAGGGACGAACGATTGCCTTGCGTTGCTTTCTACAGAAATCCAAATGGCCTATGCTAACAAAGAGCAGATGGCATCAGTCTTCTTGGATATTAAGGGGGCTTTTGACTCAGTTTATATCAACATTCTGTCAGAGAAGCTGCACCAGCATGGTCTTTCACCAATTTTAAATAACTTTTTGCTAAACCTGTTGTCTGAAAAGCACATGCACTTTTCGCATGGCGATTTAACAACATCGCGATTTAGCTACATGGGTCTTCCCCAGGGCCGCTCTTGCTCTAAAAAATCGATTTTGGAAACTCTCATATTGATTGCTCATCCGATGCGACATTCTGAACCCGTTGGTGATTGAAAATTTCGAGAGGCTCGTCGAGCTTAATTCTCAAACCCGATTTATTTCTTTGTACTTCGACTACATGGCACAGATCATCAATCCTTCTTCGTATACTCTCAACCGTGTTCGTTTCCTAGATTCTTCTGATTCTACTGTATTATTGTGTCGTCTGAAAAATGATTTAACAATTAATAGTAAAATTTTATTATATAAATCTATTATTTCACCACATATTGACTACCGCCCGTCTATTTTGTTTCTTGCCAATCAAACACAAATATTGAGGTTACAGCGATTGCGAAATAGAATCATGCGATTAATTTTAAAATGTAACAGATACACTTCCTCTAGTTTCATGCTAGATGCATTACAATGGCTTTCTGTGAAGCAAAGAATTTATTACTTGACTATGGTGTTCATTTTTAAAATTATTAATGGAATGCTGCCTCGATATTTGTGAGGAAGTGATGTGCATAGGTACAACACTAGAAACGTGTCGGATGCAAGAACACCTAACTTTTTATTTAGTAGATCACAAAACTCCTTGTTGTACAAAGGAATAAGTTTTTTCAATTCGATGCCTAGATATATTAAACGTGCGGCAACGACAGTTCAAAACACTATGTATTTCACACGTAAAATCTGCTTTGCAGACAGATTTTTTGAATTTTTATATTTTGGAGTTATTTGAATAACTATGTAATACCACGAAGATTGTATTTTTTTTCTCTTCTATTATTTGGATTTAGTTACACTAAGTTATTATATTCGCTATGATGATAGATTTTTGTTGATTGTTTATTATAGTTTTTAAAAATAATGAGATATCTACAGAAGTCTGAGCCACGCGCGCGATAAGCAGATAGAGAATAACTTGAAATCGAACATGGTGACCAGTACTAAGAGCTCATTGGGTTGAATCGAAGCTTTTAGACTTTTGTTGTGATCAGGATTGATTTGATGATGGAGTTGCTTTGCTGGCTTTGCTCGACAACAGAGTTAATCTCGGTTATTGCTGCGATAGTGGTAATAACGGAGTTGGTTCGTTGAGTGGGGGGCTTGGTGACTTCTTCTGATATAACAAAATATCGGGTTCAATTCTTGATCAATCCAGGGTATTCCGGGTAAGGAATATCCCTGGATTGCCTTGGGTTAATGGTAGGAAACTTTCAATAAAGGGGCCTGATGTGGATGATATAACTCGACTAGAGTCTGCACTGCCACTAGGCTCGTCACTTCTCACCTTAGCAGGTGGTAGTACCGATGTCTTGGTCAGGCGGGAGGAGTCTTACAGAGAATTATCAGAAATGGAAGCTATTGGGTTCAAGTCCCGATTCTATCAAGTATCTTCCCGGAATGGAAATTTTCTTGATAGACCTTGGTTGTTGATGGAATATTCGAAATACATCTGGTTACGTTCTTTTGAAGGAAAGGCTATGTCTGCAAATTGAACCGGTCCGTTTTTTTTTGTTAACTGGTCTTGTCATGAGTTAAAATATTAATTATCTTCTAGATAAATCGTTCAGCTCACACCTTTGTGGGGGTATGAAGTGGGACCATCATCATCATCATCAAGATGAAGCACAGCTCCGTTATGGTTTTATTTTTAACCGAGGGAGCTAAAATAGTTTAAGAATTTATTGTATATACATATTTTGGAAAAGATAAGTAGGTTTTTATGCCTTTTTGAGAATAGATTTAAATGAAATTTTACTCAAAAGGGCTTTTCCCTACTTCTAAAAAGTTAAAAAGTAATAATAATAATAACCCGTCCCGATGGAAAACCGTCGTTGCTAACCGGGCCTCCGAGCTTCAACATATTACATAATTGAATCTGGGCCCACGTTCCCGGCATTGAAACCCCGCGGACGTCATCTCTCGTTGCATGTTGCCAAGTCAACTAAAAGAAACTACTGTTTGGTGGAAGGGCCCTCCGTAGCTCAGCCGGACCGAACGCTCCAGACCACCTTTCGTTCGTACAATCAACGAAAACTTTCCGTCAGAATATTTAGAAGAAAAATCGCTGTCTCTGGCGGTCCATGTAAAGGAACCCAGCTTCATCTTTAGTCTACACTCATCATTTAACGCTCTTATTCGTCTCGTGGCAAATTTGCTTCGATTTTACCACAACTGCATCCTGCAAAATCGTACAAATCGGAGGTCTGGTTTTCTGCAAACGAGCGAAATCAATGAAGCGATAAAGGCACTAGTTCGAATAGCTCAGCACGACACTTTCGTCGAAGATATAAAAGCCATAACCGCTACTAGACAAGTGAAACCTAACTCCAGGCGGAAGACGCTAGCACTGATCCTCCGAGACAATATCTTACAGGTTGGCGGCCGGCTCAGACACGCACCCGTTGCCGAAGACCGGAAACATCCCATGATTCTTTCGTCGAACAATCTGTTTACAGAGTTGGTCATGGTCCATTACCACGAGAAACTACTTCATGCTGGCCCGCAATTGCCAATTGCATCAATACGAGAAAGGTTCTGGCCCTTACGAGCACACAACGCGGCCCGAAAAGCTGTACATCGCTGTCGTGCACAATAAAGCATGCTTTTTATTCCGAGTTTCCCTACCGAAAGAGGAAAAAACGACCTTGGCAAGGTCGTGAGTTGGAAGTATATGCACTCAAATGCAGTCAAGCTTCCAGCATAGAGGCTTTTCCACAACTTTGGTGAGAAAGTGAGAAAGCTAAGACCGGACTGCCACAACACGAGATAAGTGCAAGCTTGTAATTAGCTGGACTCAGGTCGAATTCACGGGCATGTGCTATTAGGCAACACGTGGGTCACTTAGTGCAGTGAAACGCTGATCCCTTCGATCGCCGAAACCCGTGAAGTAATCCGTCAGATACCGGCATATATGTCATTGGCGTATTCATCTGGTCTTTCGAGTCGGATCTGAGGACATCCCACTGAAGAGTTTAGTGTGCCGTTGTATCAAAGGCCCCAATATAAGCCATTACCGTATTACCAATTGCTTTGTGCACGACTAGTCACAATAGAATTGAATGGTGGTTCTATTGTAAAGAAGATTGTAATTGTTCTATAAAACGTGGATGGTCACACCATCGCATAGCAACTCCAAACACACGTGTGGTGACACAGATATCAAAATCGGTACAAATAAAAATAGCAATTGTGGACTAAAGTGACTTTACTTGACAACTATTAGTGAGCTACTTACAAAAAAAAATCCGTTGGTTAGAAGAATTCGTCCGCGTCGGGAAGGAGATACTCGTATTCGTCTGCGTCGGGAAGGAGCAAACGCAATCGTTCGTAAGTGTTTATTTGATCGATACCTCGAGTGCGCGAGAGCAGTGAACCGAAATGCCAGACAAAAAATTGTACAAGAAGGTGCTAGCGCTAACTGTGAGGCGAAAGGGATTGTTTATTCTACGTGATTCCGTTCGCAAGTTCATACAAAGCTACGACGAAGAACAGGATGCATGCCAGATACCAGTTCGCATCGAATCTTTAGACAATACCTACAAAGAGCTTATGGAGGCTCAAACAGAGCTTGAGCGTTTGGATGACTACGAAAATTTAGAATTTAACCTGATAGAACGAGCGGACTTTGAGACAAGGTATTGTGAGCCAAAAGGTTTTCTGTTGGCCAAGCGATTCGATCCCAATCAAACGATCCCGAACGCATCGATCAACGCCAGTCATCAACCATCTGCTTCTACATTCCATCTACGGTTGCCGAAAATTGATCTACACAAGTTTGATGGGAACTTCACTCGCTGGCTTTCCTTCAAAGACATGTTTTTCTCCGTGGTATATAGTAACGCAGACATCCCAACAGTCGCCAAACTCCAATATTTACTGCAGTCGTTGGATGGAGATGCTCGTGAGCTTTTTGAAAGTGTGGACATTGAAGCCGATAACTACACTATTGTCGTCGATGTTCTGTTAAAGAGATACGATAACCGCAAATTTCTGAAACGATAGCTATTCCGGACAATTCACGAACTTGCACCTATCAAAAGGGAGTCTGCTTACGAGCTACATGAGCTTGTAGACGAATTTAAAAGACGTGAAAGCGCTAGGAAAGTTAAACGAACCAATCGAGCAATGGAATACACCGCTAGTATACATGCTTACCAATACACTAGATCCAGTCACGTTGCATGCGTGGGAAGAGAAAACAAGTGAAGATGACAATGTAAAATATAACGAACTCATAAAATTTCTATACCGGCGAGCTCGAATAATCAAATCTGTTGCAACTGATATACAACAACGTCCTCCAATTGGCCAATCGCGGGTACCCTGCGCATCATCCAGCAACAAGAGAAATTTACCTTCCAAGATTGTCGTAAACGCTGCTACTTCCGAAGCCACACACAATGTGCCCTCCTGTTTCTCCTGCACAGAGCGACATTTCCTATTCCAGTGTCCTGTGTTCGCAAAAATGTCCGTTCAGCAGCGTCGTGAATTGGTATCTCAACGGAAGCTATGCTGGAATTGTTCCCGATCCAACCATCAAGCCAGGAACTGCAGCTTCAAATATTCCTGTCGTACATGCCGCGAAAAGCACCATACACTTCTGCATGTAAGCTCAACCCAGAAAAGCTCCTCCAGCCCAGCTGTAATAGCGCCAACACAAGAGCCTTCTCCGTTAGCCACATCCCCGATCGTTCAGCCTGGCCCCATAAAGGCTGAAGGCAGCGTACCAGCCCTCTCGCATTCCGCAACAGTATTGCTAGATACCATTGCAGTTCATGTCGTCGACAATCAAGGCAAAGAGTTTCAAGCCAGAGCCCTATTGGACTCAGCATCAATGTCGAATTTCATGTCGGAAAAATTCGCCAGGTTACTTTCCAACCCCCAGGAAATTATTGATGCCGCTGGTATCGGCCAGACACAAAGGAAACTAAATCGCATCGTTACTGCCACCGTAAAATCTCGCACAAACCGTTTCTCCACAAAGATGAAATTTCTCCTCATTGATGATCCAACTGCAGATTTGCCGACAATGCCCGTTGACCACCGCTTTTGGAGCTTGCAAAATGTTCTTCTCGCTGATCCCAAGTTTCATGTTCCTGGCAGAATTGACCTTATCATTGGAGGAGAAACCTATTGGATGTTGCACACTGGTAAAAAGGAACCTTCATGGTAGAAACTCTCTTTGGGTGGACGATGTCTGGTACTGTTATTCCAGAATCTACCACGCCACCAGTTTGGAATGTATCGACGCAAATCGATCGCCTTGAAGCTGCTATCCAGAAGTTTTGGGAACTGGTGACCCTGTCCTCTGGGCCTGTCCACTCACCAGAAGAAAGCGCTGCGAAGAGATATATGCCACTAGCACTACTCAAGAACAATCAGGAAGGTACATTGTCCGTCCATTACCCAAAAGTGAAAATACAGATGTCGTCCCTGGTGAATTGCGGTCGATCACCGAACAAAGATTTTTCAGTCTAGAACGTCGTTTAAGCAAAGAACCTGAGGTCTACGACGCTTATCGCAGATTTATGAAGGAATATGAGGACCTAGGCCACATGCGGAGGCTTTCTGAACCGATCGATAATGCAGAACCGAACTGTTTCCTGCCTCACCACCCGGTCTTTAAATCATCCAGTACAACGACAAAGACGAGGGTTGTCTTTGATGCATCGAACAAGACAATATCCGGATATTCATTAAACGATATGCTAATAGTCGGCCCAGTCGTGCAGCACGGTCTGCTTTCCTTGATAATGCGGTTCTGCACACGAGCAATAGCGTTAGTGTCCGATATTGAGAAAATGTACCGCCAGATTATTTTATAACCCTGAAGATCAAAAACTCCAGCGAATTTTGTGACGATCTAGTCCGGACAAGCCAGTATCCTCCTTTCAACTTCAAACTGTCACCTACGGGACAGCTTCAGCTCCATACCAAAACAATCCAGCAAGTGGCCACCGTCGCCAGAGATTCGTTCCCCATCGCTGCAGATGCAATTGCCGATGACTTTTATGTAGACGATTTCCTGTCTGGAGCTGATGACATTCCATCTGCCAGCCAACTTCGTCGAGATGTTACAAACATTTTAGGATCCGCTGGCTTCGCATTGAAATTCAAATGCAGTCCAACCTGTATGCGAGTTACAAGACGAGCAAGTTATATCAACGCCTGGGCTCATATGGAAGCCAGCTTCCGACACGCCAGGGTTTAAGGCCCCCGTCGGGCAATCCGCCATTTTTCGTGTTTTTTTGCGGTTTTTTATTTTATTTTCAAAGAAAATGACAAAATATGGAAAAAAGAAAAAAATCACGACCTAGATAATTGTTTTTACTTTGAATTGGCCGAAATGGAAAATTCAAAATTTTCCAACTCGGAAAACTATGTGCTTTTTCCGGTTGAAAAAGCACACAGTTTTTGCAATCATGTGTTTAAAATTTTGATTTTTCCAATACAATATAGCTAAACAATTTTACTAGGACGTGATTTTCTCCGATTTTCCATATTTTCCGCTTTTCATTGAAAAATTGCCATTTTACTAGAAGCAGTTTTTCCACCCGCACAGACACAACTAAAGTAAAATTTGTGTGCATAGGTGCGCAAAAGTGGAGCAATATTTTTAACCTGCTGTTTCTTCGATATTTCCTACAAAACTACCCAAGTGTTGCATATGTACGGATTCGTTAGAAACCAAGGAATCTGATGGTACAAAGAAAAAGTCGTTTTGGAAAACTTCATAGCAGCGTTTTTCAATTTTCCTCGCGATACGCAGTGTACCGTCGCACGCGAAACAGCGTGGAAAGATACGAAAAGCAAAACAAGTGTGCTAAAAGTTATCCTTGGGTTGATGCAGATGGGGTGCTACGAAAGCTCGAAATATCGAAAGCTTTTAGCACAACTGTTTTTGAGTAATTCTGAATGTAGAAATAGTTGAAAATGATTTCAAATAAATTTCTTCATTGAAACTTGATGATTTTCGATTCTCTTGGGAGATCTATGATATTTTATTATTTTACGAGACTGAAACAAACCGCGATGCTATTGTATCTTTATACGCCAAATAATGGAAAAACATTTTCTAGGGTAGACGAGCCCTTATTCATCTCATTAGTCAGGATATCACACTATTTCGTTGATAACTCGACTTAAAGTTAGTGGATTGCGCTTAAATAGTTATCATCATCTTTGCTTCGTTCCTAGGAAGCAGTACAGTTAAAAAAATTTCCTGGGAAATGTAAAATACTCGCGTTTGAGCGAAGCGAAAAGTCGAGCACAACGTACCCTTATTCATCCTACCATTTGAGCTAATGCGTTGAATAGAGATAGCAGATACTGCTCTAACTAATGTGTTCAAATGGGTGAGATGAATAGAGGTGCTAAGATGAATTAGGGAGCAGTTACCGTATGTCGAATTTGCATGTTGATATTTGATGATTTTGAAACTGATGATCGTTTGAAACCAACGGTTTTGTGTTGAATTGATAACACATATTTAAAAACATCTTTGGCTTTATTCCAAACAATAATCGAGGCTTGCCAAATTGAAAATTATTTGGAAGTTCCATCAATTATCACATGTCACAATTTTATTTTTTGCAAGATTGGTTTTATTTCTCAGAAACCGATTTCCACACAGCATGGATGAAAACCTGATAAAGTTTATAACAGTTGAAGCAAATATTTTCGACATTCCACAAATACCAACGAACGAATTTTTGGGATCCCTATAATTAATTTTCATACTGGATTTGACTGCTTTGAAACATTTTTGAACACAGATGTTGTTTCGTGTTTTCAGAAATGCAAGAAATCTTCAGATTCTCCTGGAATAATTATCATACTGATACTTAGATTTCAAAAAAAAATTAAATAACGCATTTTGCGAGATTGTAAACCAAAATAATATATTTGTTTTGATAATATTTCTTTTTTTTGTTTTATTGAGATTCTTTTTTATGTTTCCATAGCGTTATTACGCCATGAAAATTTGAGTTTTTCAGGAAGTATATTTTATAACGGCCATATCGTATTTCATTTATGAATCATTCAATAGTCCCGACCAGGACGATTGAAAATGAATCACTTGATAATATTTTATCGCTTTATTGAATGTTAAAGTTCATTGAAATAAGTAAATAATAACTAGATCAATTTCATTTTTTCCGCTGAATTTTTGAAAAACTTTCATTTGGCTCTCTCTAATCAATTTACTTAGTACACTTCCATTGACTTATAACGATTTATAGAAAAGATACGATTAATCGTGTATTGTAAAAGATATGCATAGTTTGAACTACCATAAAACCATTCTCGCTGATTACGTCTAAAGGATTGACTGAATGGATTTGTTTGAATATTCCAACGTTGGAATACACAAATCTGTCACGTAGTTTTAAAAATACCCACATGGCTCCCTGCAGATCACCTGATAAAGGATCTGAAATCCAAATCGATCACTTTCAGATCAACAGAAAATGCTTTAGTAGTTATATTGGTCAGGAAGATTGTGCTACCAGGACTACGTCCAGCAACTGGCGGTAGCACTGCTGACAGTAAAATATGTACTTACTTGGTTAATTTTGAGCTCTTCGAGGAATAATATTTTTTCTGAATTGCGCAGATAATTTTTCATCGTTTTGTTTTACAACTTCCAATATGGATTTTTTATAATTCCACAAATGATAAAAAAGTTCTCCAAGGTTTCTACATACTGAATTTTGATACAGTCGGGTCTCCTACTACGCTGATTCCTACTACGTGGATTCGTATTGTGCGGTACCCACCTAATAGGAATCACTTAGCTTATGGGGTTAATTGGGGCTCGAATATTTCATCTGAGTTAACATTTAGAACTATACTTTATTTGGTAAAGTTGTTTTGTGGTTGCTTAGACCTACAATTTAGAGCAATTGGATATCCAATTATGTAATTGATAACTGCAGCGCCAGGGGCGCTACACAATAGAGTAAATAAATCTAACCTCTCGTAAACGCAACTATCATTGAATAAATTTAACGTGAGCGTACCAGCTTTCATCACAATGTGGAATTTAGTATGTCACAAACGTCTAATAACGTAGAGGAGATGGTGTTCTCGGAAAAAAATTTAGAGAAGGTTAAGCGATTATGGACAAAACTAATTGAAATAGATAGACCAGGCAGCACTAGTGAGCATGTATTATTTTTCAATTTCTGAATCTCGAGAACATTATTTAGAAGTGTGATGTCTTCGGCAATATTCATCAGCGAGTCGAGTGCTACCCGACGGCGAATAGATAATTACAGAATTCGCCCATCGGGCGGCGCTAGGGAGACTAAAACTTCCAATTCATGTTAGGTAAAGTTTATTAATTTAGGAAAATAACGTTTACTGTAATGTAATCTAAGTCACAATTGAAGTTTTATAGCACGCTACAAGTGCAATCTAGGGGGTATGAGTGGCTATAAAACCACCATAAAGCCTAAATTGTTACTGGGGCAAGGACTATTTAATGATGTAATGATTAAATTGGATATCACTCTCAAGGCGGCGCAAGTGAGCACACACTTTTTTATTTCAATATCCCAAAATAGGAAAAAAAATTGGGAGGACTATCAAATTGATTTTTATGGTAAGAATTATTTATCCTTAGAAAACCTTACAGAATGATTCTGTTTCACTATCCTGCATCAAACAAAAATTTAAAAATGTATCATCATGTGTTTTCAAGTTATTTCCATGATCATTAGTGGAAATTGGTGGATTGGAAAAAAATTGGGAGGACGATAAAATTGATTTTTATAGAAAGAAATATTTTTGTTTACGAAACCTTGCCGGATGATTTTGTTTGCCTATCCTGTATCCATCAGAAGAAGAAAATTTTGTTGCCATGTGTTTTCAAGTAATTTCCATGATCACCAGTGGAAATTGGTGGGTTGGAAAAAAAGAAGAAGAAAATTTTATTGCCATGTGTTTTCAAGTAATTTCCGTGATCAGTAGTGGAAATTGGTGGGTTGGAAAAAATGGGAGGACGATCAAATTGATTTTTATAGAAAAAAAACCTTGCAGAATGATTCTGTTTCCCTATCCTGCATCCATCAGAAGAAGAAAATTTTATCGCCATGTGTTTTTAAGTAATTTCCATGATCACCAGTGGAAATTGGTGGGTTGGAAAAAATGGGAGCGCGATCAAATTGATTTTTATGGAAAGAAATATTTTTGTTTACGAATGTGTTTTCAAGAAATTTTCATGATCACTAGTGGTGGGTTGGAAAAAAATGGGAGCACGATCAAATTGATTTTATAGAATGAAATATTTTTGTTCACGAAACCTTGCCGGATGATTTTGTTTTCCTATCCTGTATCCATCAGAAGAAGAAAATTTTATTGCCATGTGTTTTCAAGTAATTTCCATGATCAGTAGTGGAAATGGGTGAGTTGGAAAATTGAGAGGACAATAAAATTGATTTCTATTGAAACAATTGTTGTTGCTTAGGAAACCTTGCCGGATCATTTTTTTTGCCTATCCTGTATCCATCAGAAGAAGAAAATTTTTTTGCCATGTGTTTTCAAGAAATTTCCATGATCACCAGTGGAAATTGGTGGGTTGGAAAAAAAATGGGAGCGCGATCAAATTGATTTTTATGGAAAGAAATATTTTTGTTTACGAAGCCTTGCAGGATGATTTTGTTTGCCTATCCTGTATCCACCAGGAGAAGAAAATTTTATTGCCTTGTGTTTTCAAGAAATTTCCATGATCACCAGTGGAAATTAGTGGGTTTGAAAAAATGGGAGCACGATCAAATTGATTTTTATGGAAAGAAATATTTTTGTTTACGAAGCCTTGCAGGATGATTTTGTTTGCCTATCCTGTATCCATCAGAAGAAGGAAATTTTTTTGCCTTGTGTTTTCAAGAAATTTCCATGATCACCAGTGGAAATTGGTGGGTTGGAAAAAATGGGAGGACGATCAAATTGATTTTTATAGAAAGAATCCTTGCAGAATGATTCTGTTTCCCTATCCTGCATCCATCAGAAGAAGAAAATTTTATCGCCATGTGTTTTTAAGTAATTTCCATGATCACCAGTGGAAATTGGTGGGTTGGAAAAAAATTGGGAGCGCAATCAAATGGATTTTTATAGAAAAAAATATTTTTGTTTACGAAACCTTGCAGGATGATTTTGTTTGCCTATCCTGTATCCATCAGACGAAGAAAATTTTATTGCCATGTGTTTTCAAGAAATTTCCATGATCACCAGTGGAAATTAGTGGATTGGAAAAAATGGGAGCACGATCAAATTGATTTTTATAGAATGAAATATTTTTGTTTACGAAACCTTGCCGGATGATTTTGTTTTCCTATCCTGTATCCATCAGAAGAAGACAATTTTATTGCCATGTGTTTTCAAGTAATTTCCATGATCAGTAGTGGAAATGGGTGAGTTGGAAAATTGAGAGGACAATAAAATTGATTTCTATTGAAACAATTGTTGTTGCTTGGGAAACCTTGTCGGATCATTTTGTTTGCCTATCCTGTATCCATCAGACGAAGAAAATTTTATTGCCATGTGTTTTCAAGAAATTTCCATGGTCAGTCGTGGAAATTGGTGGGTTGGTATAATTTGAGAACACAATAAAATTGATTTCTATTGAAACAATTGTTGTTGCTTTGGAAACCTTGCCGGTTGAATATGTTTGCCTATCCTGTATCCATCAGAAGAAGAAAATTTTATTGCCTTGTGTTTTCAAAAAATTTCCATGATCACCAGTGGAAATTAGTGGGTTGGAAAAAATGGGAGCACGATCAAATTGATTTTTATAGAAAGAAATATTTTTGTTTACGAAACCTTGCAGGATGATTTTGTTTGCCTATCCTGTATCAAGACAAAGACAAGACAAAGACAAGACAAAGACAAGACAAAGACAAGACAAAGACAAGACAAAGACAAGACAAAGACAAGACAAAGACAAGACAAAGACAAGACAAAGACAAGACAAAGACAAGACAAAGACAAGACAAAGACAAGACAAAGACAAGACAAAGACAAGACAAAGACAAGACAAAGACAAGACAAAGACAAGACAAAGACAAGACAAAGACAAGACAAAGACAAGACAAAGACAAGACAAAGACAAGACAAAGACAAGACAAAGACAAGACAAAGACAAGACAAAGACAAGACAAAGACAAGACAAAGACAAGACAAAGACAAGACAAAGACAAGACAAAGACAAGACAAAGACAAGACAAAGACAAGACAAAGACAAGACAAAGACAAGACAAAGACAAGACAAAGACAAGACAAAGACAAGACAAAGACAAGACAAAGACAAGACAAAGACAAGACAAAGACAAGACAAAGACAAGACAAAGACAAGACAAAGACAAGACAAAGACAAGACAAAGACAAGACAAAGACAAGACAAAGACAAGACAAAGACAAGACAAAGACAAGACAAAGACAAGACAAAGACAAGACAAAGACAAGACAAAGACAAGACAAAGACAAGACAAAGACAAGACAAAGACAAGACAAAGACAAGACAAAGACAAGACAAAGACAAGACAAAGACAAGACAAAGACAAGACAAAGACAAGACAAAGACAAGACAAAGACAAGACAAAGACAAGACAAAGACAAGACAAAGACAAGACAAAGACAAGACAAAGACAAGACAAAGACAAGACAAAGACAAGACAAAGACAAGACAAAGACAAGACAAAGACAAGACAAAGACAAGACAAAGACAAGACAAAGACAAGACAAAGACAAGACAAAGACAAGACAAAGACAAGACAAAGACAAGACAAAGACAAGACAAAGACAAGACAAAGACAAGACAAAGACAAGACAAAGACAAGACAAAGACAAGACAAAGACAAGACAAAGACAAGACAAAGACAAGACAAAGACAAGACAAAGACAAGACAAAGACAAGACAAAGACAAGACAAAGACAAGACAAAGACAAGACAAAGACAAGACAAAGACAAGACAAAGACAAGACAAAGACAAGACAAAGACAAGACAAAGACAAGACAAAGACAAGACAAAGACAAGACAAAGACAAGACAAAGACAAGACAAAGACAAGACAAAGACAAGACAAAGACAAGACAAAGACAAGACAAAGACAAGACAAAGACAAGACAAAGACAAGACAAAGACAAGACAAAGACAAGACAAAGACAAGACAAAGACAAGACAAAGACAAGACAAAGACAAGACAAAGACAAGACAAAGACAAGACAAAGACAAGACAAAGACAAGACAAAGACAAGACAAAGACAAGACAAAGACAAGACAAAGACAAGACAAAGACAAGACAAAGACAAGACAAAGACAAGACAAAGACAAGACAAAGACAAGACAAAGACAAGACAAAGACAAGACAAAGACAAGACAAAGACAAGACAAAGACAAGACAAAGACAAGACAAAGACAAGACAAAGACAAGACAAAGACAAGACAAAGACAAGACAAAGACAAGACAAAGACAAGACAAAGACAAGACAAAGACAAGACAAAGACAAGACAAAGACAAGACAAAGACAAGACAAAGACAAGACAAAGACAAGACAAAGACAAGACAAAGACAAGACAAAGACAAGACAAAGACAAGACAAAGACAAGACAAAGACAAGACAAAGACAAGACAAAGACAAGACAAAGACAAGACAAAGACAAGACAAAGACAAGACAAAGACAAGACAAAGACAAGACAAAGACAAGACAAAGACAAGACAAAGACAAGACAAAGACAAGACAAAGACAAGACAAAGACAAGACAAAGACAAGACAAAGACAAGACAAAGACAAGACAAAGACAAGACAAAGACAAGACAAAGACAAGACAAAGACAAAGACAAGACAAGACAAGACAAAGACAAGACAAAGACAAGACAAAGACAAGACAAAGACAAGACAAAGACAAGACAAAGACAAGACAAAGACAAGACAAAGACAAGACAAAGACAAGACAAAGACAAGACAAAGACAAGACAAAGACAAGACAAAGACAAGACAAAGACAAGACAAAGACAAGACAAAGACAAGACAAATATTCAATATCCCAAAATAGGAAAAAAAATTGGGAGGACTATCAAATTGATTTTTATGGTAAGAATTATTTATCCTTAGAAAACCTTACAGAATGATTCTGTTTCACTATCCTGCATCAAACAAAAATTTAAAAATGTATCATCATGTGTTTTCAAGTTATTTCCATGATCATTAGTGGAAATTGGTGGATTGGAAAAAAATTGGGAGGACGATAAAATTGATTTTTATAGAAAGAAATATTTTTGTTTACGAAACCTTGCCGGATGATTTTGTTTGCCTATCCTGTATCCATCAGAAGAAGAAAATTTTGTTGCCATGTGTTTTCAAGTAATTTCCATGATCACCAGTGGAAATTGGTGGGTTGGAAAAAAAGAAGAAGAACATTTTATTGCCATGTGTTTTCAAGTAATTTCCGTGATCAGTAGTGGAAATTGGTGGGTTGGAAAAAATGGGAGGACGATCAAATTGATTTTTATAGAAAAAAAACCTTGCAGAATGATTCTGTTTCCCTATCCTGCATCCATCAGAAGAAGAAAATTTTATCGCCATGTGTTTTTAAGTAATTTCCATGATCACCAGTGGAAATTGGTGGGTTGGAAAAAATGGGAGCGCGATCAAATTGATTTTTATGGAAAGAAATATTTTTGTTTACGAATGTGTTTTCAAGAAATTTTCATGATCACTAGTGGTGGGTTGGAAAAAAATGGGAGCACGATCAAATTGATTTTATAGAATGAAATATTTTTGTTCACGAAACCTTGCCGGATGATTTTGTTTTCCTATCCTGTATCCATCAGAAGAAGAAAATTTTATTGCCATGTGTTTTCAAGTAATTTCCATGATCAGTAGTGGAAATGGGTGAGTTGGAAAATTGAGAGGACAATAAAATTGATTTCTATTGAAACAATTGTTGTTGCTTAGGAAACCTTGCCGGATCATTTTTTTTGCCTATCCTGTATCCATCAGAAGAAGAAAATTTTTTTGCCATGTGTTTTCAAGAAATTTCCATGATCACCAGTGGAAATTGGTGGGTTGGAAAAAAAATGGGAGCGCGATCAAATTGATTTTTATGGAAAG